>NC_090280.1:49375593-49682412 GCF_037392515.1 Haliotis asinina | reverse complement strand
AATAGAGTTTCTTTGTCATCCAGTTTTTCAGTTTTACTTTTAAGGTCCTCATTCATGATATGGATGTCAGACATTGTCAGATCTGTCTGAGTTCCAGCTTCACACATCCAGCTCTTCTCTTCATCCTTCATGACATAGTCATGATCGTCACTGACTATGGGTGTGTTTGATTCTATAGCACCTGGAGGAAAATGAAACGAATATCTTGAATCAATTAAGGTCAATTTGCTCTTTTAAGAAATAATTACTTAATCTACACAACATTTTCATTCTGTATTCAAAATAAAGTTTCAACAAGATTTATCGTTTAAAGTTAAAAATTATTTATGAGTAGACCTTTTGAAAAAATTATTTTCCTTGTTGGTTGAAGGACTGTGATCTCTCCAACTGTGTAGGGTATGACGGCAAAGTCTCTGCTTCCTGATAAATCAGGTGGAACCTCTGTAGTTGCAAGCTCTTTGGTGGATTTCTTCTCATCCAAGGCCAGGTGAAGTGATGAGTTTTGAGTAACTCTATGAAAAAAATATAATTGATAATTTTCAGGTTCACAGTGTTTTACAACAGAATATTTATTACTTGCAAAAATAGAACAAACATCTAAAATAATTCGGTTTTATTATTCACAATTTGTAGATTTATACTGAGCAGACGTAAGGCCAAAGTTGACAATAATTTTGAATTAAACGAATAATTAAACCAGTCGTCTTTTCGACTATACTAATATTGATAAACGTCCACCATGAAAAACCTCGGATCTATTTATAGATCTGCGGCCAAACTCATTAAATTGTGTCAAAATAGAGGCTACAAGACTTTACAAAATCACTGAAAAATAAAGTATATGTGTAAGTGGTCATTACCTTAGAGTGGAGGACGTTTTAAAGTTGTTATAAGGGAAAAGTGTCGGACAGTCACAACCGGGCAAAAAATGTCTGGAACATATCCGACTGTACTTGTTCGGTGCCCATGTAGGCTCTCGTCGGACGAGCTTAATCCATCTTCTGCGAAGACTTGATGCCCTGATCTTGTTCGGGAAGGACAAAAAAGTCACCCCCTGCAGCCATGGGTACTTCTCCAGTTTATGCTGCTTTCGCGTCGATGCGGTACAACCCGGAACACAACAGTGATGAGACGGCATATTTGCATTAGCGACGGCCTGGAAACAGCCCCACCTTCCGGTGACGTAACGACCCTTTTTCGCCTTTTCTAAAGAGAGCACTTACTAAGGGACGTAATCCGAAACCTCCGTATTGGGCAACCTGTTTGCCGTGGGTTGCGTCCCGTGTCGGTGGAGGACGGTAGTCTGGTGGTTGAGGGCAGTAGGAGACTGAACCATTTTGCTCCTATTGCTCAACACACCACTTCGGCCCTTACTTCACCTAGACGGGTGGTAGAACTGGCCCAGTTCTATCAATCGGCTGGTCACGCCAAGCCCTGAGCTACAACTATGTAATGCTCAAAATTTATAAAACTGTTGCTTTGATTTTTCATGCTTGGCTATTTTGAAATTGTTAGTTCAAACCCATCATTTTCTGCATGTTTTTGCCTAGAGTCGTATGCCCAGAAGGCGGTGGCTCATTGGCCAATCTGGTGGAACTATTAATCTTTTAATTTTTCTGCTGGAGTATATCATCCGGGTATCCTTGGTGCTGCAAGCTGGAGATCCGCTTGTTTTTAGCATTGTCCTTGTGATACTCCGTGGTGGGTGGGGAGCTCGGATGACGAATCATTACCACTTAGCATGGAATACCAAACCCCAAACAAAAAAACGAAACGTCCACTTGACATTGATTATGATGAACAGCGACCTTCGAAATCTGTTGATTATTGGCCTCGTTTCCTACTTCTTGAGACTCTTGATCAAACTCCATTAAAGCTGAATCCGTTTGCTATATCAAAAGTTATCCACGGAATAGCAGGAGAAATTAAAGATGTGAAACGCTTGCGTTCAGTATCTCTGTTGCTTGAATGTAATAGAAAACAACAAGCAACCAATCTGCTGTCCACTGAAATGTTTGTTGGAGTTCCGGTTAAGGTGTCTGCACATAGAACTCTGAACACCGGTAAAGGTATTGTAAGAGATCGAGACCGTCTATTTGCAGATATGACTGAGTTTGACATTGTATCAGAAATGAAGAATCAAGGAGTGATAGATGTAAAACGATTCTCAAGCCGCAAGAATAATGAGGTTGTTCCAACTAACACGTACCTGTTTTCATTCTCTGCACCAAATGCACCAAAATCAATCAGGGCAGGTTACTGCAATGTTAACGTTGATTTGTATATCCCCAATCCTTTGCGGTGTTTTAAATGCCAAAAATATGGACATGGTGTGAACACTTGCACATTGTCTGTTGTGTGTGCTCACTGTGGTGAGAAAACACACACAACAGAAGATTGTGACAGTGATTTTAAAAAATGCACCAACTGCTCAGGCGATCATTCGTCATTTTCTAAACAGTGTCCTATTTGGAAAGAGCAAATGGAGATAAACAGAATAAAATTTACTCAAAATATCTCCTTTTCTGAGGCAAAAAAAACTGGTACAGAGAGCTGATCTTCAAGAAAGTTATGCTACAGTAGCAAAAACACCATCTGAGTCTAGCTCTAAAAGAACAAAATCATCAACAGGATGCCAAACTACCTTCACTTGGGTCAATTGCGACTCTCCACAGATGCTATACCCTGCTATATCATCACAGACTGAGGAATCACTTCCTAGTACCTCAAAGTCATCTTCTGATCACAAATCATCATCATCTCAGTCACACTCAAAGCCTCAACCGACAGCTGATAGTCAACACACTGTTAAAAGTAAACCTAAGCCTAAGCCTGATGCTTCAAAACACCAAAGTGGCAGAGCTCCTAAAGGGTCACAGAACAAAATTCAATTGTTCAACAAATATGGGTCTCTTGAAGACATGGACGTTTCTGAAAACGTCCATTCTAGGGCACATAGCTTGTCGCCCTCCAAAAGAGTGCGGGGTAGATCCCCAATAAATCAACCCCAAAAGATAGTTTATTCCAACAATATTCTACAGTGGAACTGTAGAGGATTGAGGACTAACTTACATGAATTACAGCTATTAGTCCAAGATTTTACACCTTCAGCGATCTGTCTGCAGGAGACTTATTTAAAACAGACAGATACTTTCGATCTTCGTCATTACAAAGTATATCATTGCTTTTCACCTCCAGGTGATAAGGCCACGGGAGGATCTTCCATTCTAATCAAAGACAATATTATCCATAGCCCCGTTTCACTTAACACTAATCTTCAGGCGGTTGCAGTACGACTAACTTTGCACGTTGCTTTTACATTATGCTCACTCTATATCTCTCCGTCTTTGACGTTTGCCAAAACTGATCTTCAAACTCTGTATGACCAGGCACCCATGAAGAGCCACCTCCTCGTGGTGGGTGCTGGGTAACGCTAAGTGCTCTTCTCCCGTGTGGACCCGGGACAGAATGTGTCCACAGCACCCCATTGCTTGTCGTAAGAGGCGACTAAATTGGGCAACCTGTTTGCCGTGGGTTGCGTCCCGTGTCGGTGGAGGACGGGAACCTGGTGGTTGAGGGCAGTTGGGCTTTTAACTGCGTTTCATTTGCCCAACACACCACTTTGGCCCTTACTTCACCTAGACGGGTGGTTGAATTGGCCCGATTCAACCAATCGGCTGGTCATGCCAAGCCCTGTGCATGGACTGTCTATCTACCATTGCACAAATTTGATTTGGAATTGTTTTAAATTTCGGCTTTGGCAATACTGGTGATTTGTAACTTGTTTGATTGTAAATTATGATAATATGAACTTTGCCTAGAGTCTTATGCCAGAAGGCGATGGCTCATGGGCCAATCTGGTAGATTAATTTCTTATAATTCTTCTACTGGAGTATATCATCCGGGTATCCTTGGTGCTGCAAGGTGGAGGCCCGCTTGCTTTAGCACTGTCCTTGTGATACTCCGTGGCGGGTGGGGAGCTCGGATGATGAACCATATGACACCAATCATGGCTTATGAAATACCAACCAAAAAAACTAAACGTCCACTTGAAATTGATCCTGTTGATGCTGATCATAGACCGTCTCTATCGATTGAGTATTGGCCACGTTTCCTCGTTATTGAGACTCCGGAAAAGACACCATTGAAGTTGAACCCTTTCGCAGTGTCAAAGGGTATTCAAGGTATTGCAGGAGATGTTAAGAACATTAGACGCTTACGTTCGGGTGCCTTACTAATTGAGTGCAGCAAGAAACAACAAGCAACCAACTTGATGAGTATTGAATCTTTTGTGGGTATTCCGGTCACGGTCTCTGCTCACAAGACCTTGAACACGAGTAAAGGTATCATCAGAGATCGGGATCGATTGTTTGCTGACATGACCGAACTTGATATAGCATGTGAAATGAAAGATCAAGGTGTGCTGTACGTGAAGCGTTTTTCAACCCGAAAAAACAATGAAACATTCCAAACGAATACTTATCTGTTTTCTTTTTCATCGCCAAATGCTCCCAAATCAGTGAAGGCAGGTTACTGCAATATCCAAGTTGAAACGTACATCCCCAACCCACTCAGATGTTTTAAATGCCAGAAATATGGACACGGTGTAAATACCTGCACATTGTCTGTTGTGTGTGCTCACTGTGGTGAGAAGACACACACAACAGAAGATTGTGACAGTGATTTAAAAAAATGCACCAACTGCTCAGGCGAGCATTCTTCTTCTTCGAAACAGTGTCCAATCTGGAAAGAGCAAATGGCAATAAACAGAATAAAGTTTACCCAAAACATCTCTTTTTCGGAAGCAAAGAAACTGGTGAAGCGATCTGACCTTACAGAAAGTTATCCTACAGTAGCAAAGACATCGTCTGTGCGCAGCCCTAAAATAACAAAATCATCTACAAGCTGCCAAACTACCTTGACTTGGGTCAATTGTGACTCTCCACAACCTTTATACCCAGCTATGTCATCACAGACTGAGGAATCACTTCCTGGAACATCAAAGTCTTCTTCTGATCATAAATTATCTTCACAGTCACGCACTGAGTCTCAATCGACAGCTGATAGACAACAAACTGCAAAAGGCAAACCTAAGCCTAAGCCTGATGCTTCAAAACAACAAAGTGGCAGAGCTCCTAAAGGGTCACAAAATAAAATTCAGTTGTACAATAAATATGGGTCTTTTGAAGACATGGACGTTTCTGAAAACGTCCATTCTAGGGCACATAGCTTGTCGCCCTCCAAAAGAGTGCGGGGTAGATCCCCAATAAATCCCCCTAAAAGATAGTTTATTCCAATAATATTGTACAGTGGAACTGCAGAGGATTGAGGACTAATTTACATGAATTACAGCTATTAGTCCAAGATTTCACACCTTCAGCGTTATGTCTCCAAGAGACATATTTAAAGCAAACAGATACATTTGACCTTCGTCATTTTAATGCATATCATTGCTTTTCACCCCCGGGTGATAGGGCCACTGGAGGATCATCCATTCTAGTCAAACAAAACGTTATTCAAAGCCCTGTTTCACTTAATACTAATATGCAGGCTGTTGCAGTGAGAATTACTTTACATGTAGCGTTTACGCTATGCTGTCTTTATATTTCACCGTCTTCGGCTTTTGCCAAAACCGATCTTCAAGCTCTATATGATCAGCTCCCGAAGCCCTGTATTATAATGGGTGATTTAAATGGGCACAACCCACTCTGGGGTAGTGTTAATACAAACACTAGAGGCAAATTGTTGGAGGACTTTTGTTCTGACAATGACTTATGTATTTATAATGATGGTTCCAACACATATTTACACCCTGGTACAGGGACTTATTCTGCTCTCGACTTGTCATTGACAAATTCCGAACTATTAAATGAATTCGAATGGTCCGTCCACGATGACCTCTGTGGAAGTGACCATTTTCCTACTATATTAAAAGCTGTAACTCCATCTGATGTTCCTCCATCATCAAGACGGAATTTTAAAAAGGCTAACTGGCCTTTATATGAAACACTGTGTGCTGAAAAACTTACACCTGAACGTTTTATTGACGTTCCTGATGCTATTAAATCTTTTTCTGATCAACTGAATTCCATAGCTGATGAGTGTATACCAAATTCCTCTGTAGTTCCACACATAAGAAAACCATGGTTCAACGATGAGTGCAAACAAGCTAGGAAGGCAAGGAAAAAGGCAGAACATTATTTCCGTCGCCATCCTATGGTGCATAATTTAAATAAATTTAAAATTTTAAATGCTAAAGCACGGCGTACTTTTAAACAGAACAAACGCCAAACTTGGCAAAATTATGTGTCCAAAATAAATTCTCGGACACCCATGTCCAAGGTATGGAACATGGTCCAGAAAATCAAAGGTAAAGGTACTAAATCTACTGTCCATCATCTTAAACATGGAGATCAACTGCTTACTGATAAATCAGATATTGCTAATAAACTAGGTGAAACCCTTGCTAAACACTCTTCCTCTTCCAATTATGTACCAAAATTCCAGCAATATCAAAAACAAGAAGAAAAGAAAACTATTAATTTCAATTCGGATAATGGGGAAGATTATAATGAAACGTTTTCTATTCATGAACTCCATACTGCTCTTGATCAGGCTCATGACACTGCTACTGGAGCTGATAACATACATTATCAACTCCTGAAGCACTTACCAGAATCCTGCCTAGAAACTCTCCTAAATATTTTTGATGATATTTGGACATTGGGTAACTTTCCTCCGTCATGGCGTGATGCCATAGTAGTCCCAATACCTAAACCTGGACGTGATCATACGGATCCGTCCAATTATCGACCTATTTCACTAACTAGCTGTGTTTGCAAGACCATGGAACGCATGATAAATAATCGACTTGTTTGGTACTTGGAAACAAATAA
The DNA here is from genome assembly GCF_037392515.1 of Haliotis asinina. Lineage (NCBI taxonomy): Eukaryota > Metazoa > Mollusca > Gastropoda > Lepetellida > Haliotidae > Haliotis > Haliotis asinina. The sequence continues at coordinate 49,675,516 of NC_090280.1, read as the reverse complement.
TCTTATCACAGATATACAGTGTGGTTTCCGTAAAAACAGAAGTACTGTCGATCACTTAGTGCGTTTAGAATCATTTGTTAAAAACGCACTAATTAATAAACAACATGCTGTGTCTATCTTTTTTGATCTTGAAAAAGCATATGACACAACCTGGAAACATGGTATTTTGAGGGATTTACATGACTTTGGTTTGCGAGGTCGTTTGCCTCAATTTATTGCCAACTTTTTAAATGACAGACAATTCCAGGTCCGTGTGGGTTCTACCCTGTCTGATCATTACAATCAGGATCAGGGTGTTCCACAAGGCAGTATTTTATCTGTCACTCTTTTAGCATCAAGATCAACAGTTTATCAAAAGTTTTAAACGATTCAATTGATGGATCGCTTTTCGTGGATGATTTTAATATTTCTTGCCGAGGTAAAAACATGCATACTATTGAACGGCAACTGCAGTTGTGTTTAAACAAAATAAATAAATGGTGTCTTGAAAACGGCTTCAAATTTTCGAAGTCCAAAACTAATTGTATACATTTTTGCAGAACATATAAGCCACATAAGGACCCAGAACTATCTCTAGATGGCACTCCCATCAAAGTTGTAAAGGAGGCCAAGTTCTTGGGATTAATTTTTGACTCACATTTAACGTTTCTACCACATATCAAATCCCTCAAAACTAAATGCCTGAAGGCACTTGACTTGTTGAAAGTCGTTTCAAATTCTAAATGGGGAGGGGACCAAGCTACCCTCCTGCAACTTTATCGATCACTGATCCGGTCAAAACTTGATTATGGCTCCATTGTCTATGGTGGAGCCTGTAAAAGCAACCTGAAACTTTTAGATTCTGTTCACCATCAAGGTCTAAGACTTTGTCTTGGCTCCTTTCGAACTTCACCTGTTGACAGCCTGTACGTTGAGGCTGATGAGCCATCTCTTGAGCAGCGACGTATCAAATTAGCTTTACAGTATGTAACAAAATTATATTCCAGTGAGTCAAACCCTGCATATAACTGTGTTTTCAGTCTTCTGTGTGAGGACTTATACAATATGAAATCTTCGCTTGTACCGCCTCTTGGTTTAAGAATTAAACCATTTCTTGCTGCTGCCGGCATTGAGCTGGAAAATATAGCTCCTTCCCGTCTTCTCTTTTCTCCTCCTTGGCAGTTGGTTAGGCCCCAAGTGGACCTAACACTGACCACATTTAAAAAATCAGAATCTAATGAATTACAGTATAAACAAGAATATAATGAATTGAAACATAAATATAGCAGTTATAAATCCTTATTTACAGATGGGTCCAAGGACGGTGGTGCAGTAGCTTGTGCCACTGTCATTGGATCCAGAACAATATCTTCTAGATTACCAGACAACAGTTCTATTTTTACCGCTGAGGCTAGCGCCATATTAACAGCTCTTAAATATATTCAAAGACGCCATAAACATAAACAATACATAATCTATTCCGACTCTCTTTCTTGCCTTCAGGCTATTAAAAACATTTCTTGTAAACATCCACTTTTAATAGAAATTATTGAATTATATAATGATCTTGCTACTGGCCAATACGACATCGTCTTCTGTTGGTTACCCAGCCACGTTGGCATTTCCGGTAAGGCAATGGCTGATCTTGCTGCTAAGGCAGCACTTAACAAATCTGTGACACCACTTCTTATTCCTTATTCTGACTACAAAGCTAGCATTAGAGCTTACACTCGTGATCTGATGCAGAAGAAGTGGGACACCCAAGTAGGTATAAATAAACTACATGAAATAAAACCCTACATTGGTTATACATACTTGGGTTGTCAGTGCAGATTTGAAGAAGTCATTTTGCGACGATGTCGTATTGGCCATACAAGATACACTCATGCATACCTTTTAAAAGGTGAGGATCCTCCGTTTTGTATCCCTTGTGATGAGAGAGTCACGGTCAAGCATATTCTGCTTGACTGTGTTGAATTCTCCATCACAAGGGATAAATATTTCAATGTCAAAACTATCAAGGACCTTTTTAGCACCGTTAGTTGTCATTTAATCATTGGTTTTTTAAAAGAAATTGATTTTTTGGTGGAATTTTGAAAATTATGTTGTGTAAATAGATGCATTTTAATGATTGGTAGTTTGAATTAGTAACTTGAATCGTTGGTGGCTGTACCCTCAAAGGGGGTTGAAGCATTGTAAAAATATTGTCCTCCTGAGAGGGTACGTAAGTCCACAAACATTCACAGTAAATTTAAGTCTACCAGGATTTTAATCGTAGCATTCATGTTCTTTTAATTTAGGCTAACTTTTCATACAATCGCCAGCAGCTGAAGGGATGGTGTAAATCCAACTAGGGACCATGCAGGTAGCAAAGGTACTGTAAGTCCCCATGGTTCCTAGTGTGGTGAACTACCTTCTGTTGTTGGCGATCTATAGTCTGTTTTTATATTGTATTGTCTAAATAGTGCTATTAGTTTTAACTTTCCATGCTAGTTTTAATTGAAATTGTGATATTCTAGTTGTTTTATTGTTCTTCGTTGACGGGTTTTTATGATTTATATATGCTCTTTTTCATTGTTGAATGTTCTCGTCACGATATGGCTGAGATATTGCCGATGTGACGTTAAGTATTAACTCACTCACTCACTCACTGTATGACCAACTCCCGAAGCCCTGTGTTATAATGGGAGATCTGAATGGGCACAACCCACTCTGGGGTAGTGTAACTACTAATGCTAAAGGTAAATTGTTGGAGGACTTTTGTTCTGACAATGATTTATGTATTTATAATGATGGTTCCAACACATATTTACACCCTGGGACAGGGACCTATTCTGCTCTTGACTTGTCATTGACAAATTCCGAACTACTAAATGAATTCGAATGGTCAGTCCACGATGACCTCTGTGGAAGTGACCATTTTCCTACTATTCTCAAATCTGTAACTCCATCTGATGTTCCTCCACCATCAAGGCGGAATTTTAAAAAGGCTAACTGGGCTTTATATGAAACACTGTGTGCGGAGAAACTTAAACCCGAACGTTTTATTGACGTTTCTGATGCTATCAAATCTTTTTTCTGAGGAACTGAATTCCATAGCTGATGAGTGTATACCAAAGTCCTCTGCAGTTCCACACATAAGAAAACCATGGTTCAACGATGAGTGCAAACAAGCTAGGAAGGCAAGGAAAAAAGCAGAACATTATTTCCGTCGCCATCCTATGGTGCATAATTTCAATAAATTTAAGATTTTAAATGCTAAAGCACGGCGTACTTTTAAACAGAACAAACGCCAATCTTGGCAAAATTATGTGTCCAAAATAAATTCTCGGACACCCATGTCCAAGGTATGGAACATGGTCCAGAAAATCAAAGGTAAAGGTACTAAATCTACTGTCCATCATCTTAAACATGGAGATCAATTGCTTACTGATAAATCAGATATTGCTAATAAACTGGGTGAAACCCTTGCTAAACACTGGGGGAAGATTATAATGAAACGTTTTCTATTCATGAACTCCATACTGCTCTTGATCAAGCTCATGACACTGCTACAGGAGCTGATAACATACATTATCAACTCCTGAAGCACTTACCAGAATCCTGCCTAGAAACGCTGCTCAATATTTTTGATGATATTTGGACATCGGGTAACTTTCCTCCGTCATGGCGTGACGCCATAGTAGTGCCAATACCTAAACCTGGACGTGATCATACGGATCCGTCCAATTATCGACCTATTTCACTAACTAGTGGCACCCGTGGCGAGCCACCTCCTCGTGGTGGGTGCTGGGTAACGCCAAGAGCTCGCCGACACCCCGTTGTAGACCCGGGGGTATATTTGGTCCACCAACCTGTTGGCCGTGGGTTGCGGCCCTGTGTCGGTGGAGGAGGGGATCCTGGTGGTTGAGGGCAATAGGGGCCTGGAACCGTGTTCCTATTGCCTAACACACCACTTTGGCCCTGACTTCACCTAGACGGGTGGTAGAACGGGCCCGGTTCTATCAGTCGGCTGGTCACGCCAAGCCCTGTGCATGGTGACTATTTTTGCACATTGTATTTGTTATTGGGTATTGGCACTTTTGACATCTATTGCATAAATTATAGTTTATATTATACTGCCTAGAGTCTTATGCCAGAAGGCGGTGGCTCATGGGCCAATCTGGTGATGTTGACCACTGAATAATGTATGTCTTCAATTTCTTGTCAAGGTCCGGACCAGTCTGGCATCAAATTGGTTGACAAAATGCAGCTATTCAAGTCATATTCTCCGGAGTATAACACCCCTGTATCCCTGGTGTCAGCACCTTGGATACCCGGTGCTTATTGACACCGTCCTTGTTGACGCTCCATGGCGGGTGGGGAGCAGGGGTGCCGAACCAATCCTTTTCACTATGTCTCAAAAACTCGCTGGTTCCAAGAGACGTCACTCAGATGCAAGTTCCTCAGATGATGACCATCACTCTACTGTAGATTCATGGGCTCGATTTATTGTAATTGAAGCTGCGGACCATACTCCCTTAAAATTGAACCCGTTCGCCATTTCTAAGGCTATTCATGGATGTTGTGGTGAGGTTAACAATGTTACTCGCCTCCGTTCTGGATCTTTGCTTGTTGAATGTTCTAGAAAGCAGCAATCTGTGAACCTTTTATCCATCAAACAATTTGCCAATGTTCCAGTGGTGGTTACTGTACACAAAACACTGAATTCCTGTCGTGGAATCGTCCGTGATCGCGCTCGTTGTCTCTCCGACATGAGTGAAGACGAGATTGTCACTGAAATGAAACATCAAGGGGTCACGGCTGTGAAACGTTTCACTAGAAAACAAAATGATTCTATCATTAAGACCCACACTTATCTTTTTACGTTTTCTCTTTCCAAACTCCCTACATGTGTTAAAGCTGGATACTTCAATATCGGAGTGGACGTATATGTCCCAAACCCACTCCGATGTTATAACTGCCAAAAGTTCGGTCATGGAGCCAAGAACTGTCATCTCAATGTTACATGTTCTCGATGCAGTGGAGCTCATGAGAGTTCAGTGTGCACGAATGAGTCTCTGAAGTGTGCTAACTGCAGTGGTGACCATCTTGCTTCCTCAAAATCATGTCCCCGTTTCGTACATGAAGCCCAAATTCTTAAATACAAGTGTACTAACAATGTGTCCTATAATGAAGCCAAAAAACTAGTGTCATCACAGTCTCCCTGTTCAGTCAGAACATATTCAGCCGCAGTCTCGACCCCAACTTCAACTAAAGTTTCAGTATCATGTCAAACCGACATTTCATGGGTTAAAGGACATCTTACCCTTGAGGACTCTGATCTTCTTAATCACAGTGATTCACAAACATCAACATCAGCCTCTCAGACAGAAGTCCATCAGTCAAAAGCTTCGTCATCCAATGTTCAAAAGGACAATGATACAGTTCTGTGCACTGCGCATACAGGAAAAATTAAAAAACAATCAAAGAAGAAACACAGGTCCCTCCAACACTTGGAGGTTCCACCGTCCATCAAACCTACTGAGGTTCATAACAGCTTTGAACTTCTTCAGATGGAAACCACTCCTACATTGCCTAACCTGGCGAGTGGAACTCCATCTCGATCTCGATCTCCCATTGAACCGCCATGAGTAGCTCAAATCATATCATTCAGTGGAACTGCAGAGGACTTCAGCATAATTTCCATGAACTCCAGTTATTAGCACAAGATCAACATCCATCAGCAGTTTGTTTACAAGAGACATACCTTAAATATACAGATAAGTGTGATATAAGACGTTATAGTCCTTTTCATTCTTTTTCACCACCGGGCGATAAAGCTACCGGTGGCGCATCTGTTCTTGTGCGACGGGACGTCATTCACAGTCCTGTTCCTCTTAACACTAACTTGCAAGCTGTAGCAGTCCGTCTCACACTACACATTACCTTCACACTCTGTTCCGTGTACCTTCCCCCGTCTTCCAATATTCAGAGGCCTGATCTTCAAAACTTGTGTGACCAGCTTCCAAAGCCCTTTATCATCATGGGCGATTTCAATGGACATAATCCTTTATGGGGAAGTTCAAGTATAAATCAGAAAGGCAGAATGATTGAGGATTTCATAGCTGACAATGACCTGTGCATCTTTAATGATGATTCAGTAACATACCTGCATCCTGGTACAGGTACTTATTCATCCCTAGATCTGTCTCTTGCAGATTCAACTATGTTGAGTGAATTCACATGGTCAGTTCACGATGACCTCTGTGGAAGTGACCACTTTCCTACAATTCTGAAACCTGTGTCACCATCTGATGTTCCCCCGTCATCACGATGGAATTTCCAAAAAGCTGACTGGCTTTTATATGAAACCCTGTGTCTTACCAAATTAAAACCTGCAATTTTCGTGGACAGTCCTGATCCCATAAAATGTTTCTCTGAAGAATTAAATATAATAGCTGATGAATGTATCCCTAAGTCCTCTGCTGTTCCTCATATACGCAAACCATGGTTCAATGACAACTGCAAGCAAGCTAGGAAGGCAAGGAAAAAGGCTGAACGATATTTCCGTCGCCATCCTATGGTACATAATTTAAATAAATTTAAAATTTTAAATGCTAAAGCACGGCGTACTTTTAAACAGAACAAACGCCAATCTTGGCAAAATTATGTATCTAAAATAAATTCTCGGACACCCATGTCCAAGGTATGGAACATGGTCCAAAAAATTAAAGGTAAAGGTACTAAATCTAGTGTCCATCATCTTAAACATGGAGATCAGTTACTTACTGATAAATCAGATATCGCAAATAAACTGGGCGAAATACTCGCTAAACACTCTTCCTCTTCTAATTATTTACCTAAATTCCAGCAGTATCAAGAACAACAAGAAATGAGAAATATTAATTTCAGCTCAGATAATGGCGAAGATTATAATGAAACTTTTTCTATTCATGAACTCCATACTGCTCTTGAACAAGCTCATGATACTGCTACGGGAGCTGATAACATACATTATCAACTCCTGAAGCACTTACCAGAATCCTGTTTAGAGACGCTCTTAACAATTTTTGATGATATTTGGACTTCCGGGAAATTTCCTTCTTCATGGCGTGAAGCCATAGTAGTACCAATACCTAAACCTGGACGTGATCATACGGATCCATCTAATTATCGTCCGATTTCATTAACTAGCTGTGTTTGTAAGACCATGGAACGCATGATAAATAATCGACTTGTTTGGTACTTGGAAACAAATAACCTCATAACAGATATCCAATGTGGTTTCCGTAAAAACAGAAGTACTGTCGATCACTTAGTGCGTTTAGAATCATTTGTTAAAAACGCGCTGATTAATAAACAACACGCTGTGTCTATCTTTTTTGATCTCGAGAAGGCATATGACACAACCTGGAAATATGGCATTTTGAGAGATTTACATGATTTCGGTTTGCGAGGTCGTTTGCCTGAATTCATAGGCAATTTTTTAAATAACAGACAATTTCAAGTCCGCGTGGGTTCTACCCTGTCTGATCATTACAATCAGGATCAGGGTGTTCCACAAGGCAGTATTTTGTCTGTCACACTTTTTAGTATAAAGATAAATAGCTTATCAAAAGTTTTAAACGATTCAATTGATGGATCTTTATTTGTGGATGATTTTAATATTTCTTGTCGAGGGAAAAATATGCACACTATTGAACGGCAACTGCAGCTGTGTTTGAACAAAATAGATAAATGGTGTCTTGAAAACGGCTTTAAATTTTCTAAATCAAAAACCAATTGTATACATTTCTGCCGTAAATATAAACCTCATAAAGACCCAGAACTATTTCTAAGTGGCAACCCTATCAAGGTTGTCAAGGAGGCTAAGTTCTTGGGACTTGTTTTTGATTCACATTTGACCTTTTTGCCCCATATTAAATCCCTTAAAACCAAATGCTTGAAGGCACTCGATTTATTAAAGGTTGTTTCTAATTCAAAGTGGGGAGGGGATCAGACTACCCTCCTTCACTTGTATAGATCACTCATCCGCTCAAAACTTGATTATGGCTCAATCGTATATGGTGGAGCCTGTAAAAGCAACCTGAAACTATTAGATTCTGTCCATCACCAAGGTCTAAGACTTTGTCTTGGTTCCTTCAGAACTTCACCTATTGACAGTCTCTACGTTGAGGCTGATGAACCATCTCTTGAGCAGCGCCGTATTAAGTTAGCTTTACAATACATTACTAAATTATACTCTAATGAATCTAACCCTGCCTATAACTGTGTTTTCAATCCCTTTTACGAGGATTTATACAATAAAAAATCTTCTGTTGTTCCACCTCTAGGACACAGAATTAAAACATTTCTTGCTGCTGCCGGCATTGAGCTGGAAAATATAGCTCCTTCCCGTCTTCTCTCTTCTCCTCCTTGGCAGTTGGTTAGGCCCCAAGTGGACCTAACACTGACCACATTTAAAAAATCAGACACTAATGAATTACAGTATAAACAAGAATATAATGAATTGAAACATAAATATAGCAGTTATAAATCCTTATTTACAGATGGGTCCAAGGACGGTGGCGCAGTAGCTTGTGCCACTGTCATTGGATCCAGAACAATATCTTCTAGATTACCAGACAACAGTTCTATTTTTACCGCTGAGGCTAACGCCATATTAACAGCTCTCAAATATATTCAAAGACGCCATAAACATAAACAATATATAATCTATTCCGACTCTCTTTCTTGCCTTCAGGCTATTAAAAATATCTCTTGTAAACATCCACTTTTAATAGAAATTATTGAATTATATAATGATCTTGCTACTGGCCAATACGACATCGTCTTCTGTTGGTTACCCAGCCACGTTGGCATTTCCGGTAACGCAATGGCCGATCTTGCTGCTAAGGCAGCACTTAACAAATCTGTGCAACCACTTCGTATTCCTTATTCTGACTACAAAGCTAGCATTAGAGCTTACACTCGTGATCTGATGCAGAAGAAGTGGGACACCCAAGTAGGTATAAATAAACTACATGAAATAAAACCCTACATTGGTTATACATACTTGGGTTGTCAGTCCAGATTTGAAGAAGTCATTTTGCGACGATGTCGTATTGGCCATACAAGATACACTCATGCATACCTTTTAAAAGGTGAGGATCCTCCGTTTTGTATCCCTTGTGATGAGAGAGTCACGGTCAAGCATATTCTGCTTGACTGTGTTGAATTCTCCATCACAAGGGATAAATTTTTCAATGTCAAAACTATCAAGGACCTTTTTAGCACTGTTAGTTGTCATTTAATCATTGGTTTTTTAAAAGAAATTGATTTTTTGGTAGAATTTTGAAAATTATGTTGTGTAAATAGATGCATTTTAATGATTGGTAGTTTGAATTAGTAACTTGAATCGTTGGTGGCTGTACCCTCAAAGGGGGTTGAAGTATTGTAAAATTATTGTCCTCCTGAGAGGGTACGTAAGTCCACAAACATTCACAGTAAATTTAAATCTACCAGGATTTTAATCGTAGCATTCATGTTCTTTTAATTTCGGCTAACTTTTCATACAATCGCCAGCAGCTGAAGGGATGGTGTAAATCCAACTAGGGACCATGCAGGTAGCAAAGGTACTGTGAGTCCCCATGGTTCCTAGTGTGGTGATCTACCTTCTGTTGTTGGCGATCTATAGTCTGTTTTTATATTGTATTGTCTAAATAGTGCTATTAGTTTTAACTTTCCATGCTAGTTTTAATTGAAGTTGTGATATTCTAGTTGTTTTACTGTCCTTCGTTGACGGGTTTTTATGATTTATATATGCTCTTTTTCATTGTTGAATGTTCTCGTCACGATATGGCTGAGATATTGCCGATGTGACGTTAAGTATTAACTCACTCACTCACTCACTCACTAACTAGCTGTGTTTGCAAGACCATGGAACGCATGATAAATAATCGACTTGTTTGGTACTTGGAAACAAATAATCTTATCACAGATATGCAGTGTGGTTTCCGTAAAAACAGAAGTACTGTCGATCACTTAGTGCGACTGGAGTCATTTGTTAAAAACGCACTAATTAATAAACAACATGCTGTGTCTATCTTTTTTTATCTTGAAAAAGCATATGACACAACCTGGAAACATGGTATTTTGAGGGATTTACATGACTTTGGTTTGCGAGGTCGTTTGCCTCAATTTATTGCCAACTTTTTAAATGACAGACAATTCCAGGTCCGTGTGGGTTCTACCCTGTCTGATCATTACAATCAGGATCAGGGTGTTCCACAAGGCAGTATTTTATCTGTCACTCTTTTTAGCATCAAGATCAACAGTTTATCAAAAGTTTTAAACGATTCAATTGACGGATCGCTTTTCGTGGATGATTTTAATATTTCTTGCCGAGGTAAAAACATGCATACTATTGAGCGGCAACTGCAGTTGTGTTTAAACAAAATAAATAAATGGTGTCTTGAAAACGGCTTCAAATTTTCGAAGTCCAAAACTAATTGTATACATTTTTGCAGAACATATATGCGAGATAAGGACCCTGAACTATCTCTAGATGGCACTCCAATCAAAGTTGTAAAGGAGGCCAAGTTCTTGGGATTAATTTTTGACTCGCATTTAACGTTCCTACCACATATCAAATCCCTCAAAACTAAATGCCTGAAGGCACTTGACTTGTTGAAAGTCGTTTCAAATTCTAAATGGGGAGGGGACCAAACTACCCTCCTGCAACTTTATCGATCACTGATCCGGTCAAAACTTGATTATGGCTCCATTGTATATGGTGGAGCCTGTAAAAGCAGCCTGAAACTTTTAGATTCTGTTCACCATCAAGGTCTAAGACTTTGTCTTGGCTCCTTTCGAACTTCACCTGTTGACAGCATGTGCGTTGAGCCCGATGAGCCATCTCTTGAGCAGCGACGTATCAAATTAGCTTTACAGTATGTAACAAAATTATATTCCAGTGAGTCAAACCCTGCATATAACTGTGTTTTCAGTCCTCTGTGTGAGGACTTATACAATATGAAATCTTCGCTTGTACCGCCTCTTGGTTTAAGAATTAAACCATTTCTTGCTGCTGCCGGCATTGAGCTGGAAAATATAGCTCCTTCCCGTCTTCTTTCTTCTCCTCCTTGGCAGTTGGTTAGGCCCCAAGTGGACCTAACATTGACCACATTTAAAAAATAAGAAACTAATGAATTACAGTATAAACAAGAATATAATCAATTGAAACATAAATATAGCAGTTATAAATCCTTATTTACAGATGGGTCCAAGGACGGTGGCGCAGTAGCTTGTGCCACTGTCATTGGATCCAGAACAATATCTTCTAGATTACCAGACAACAGTTCTATTTTTACCGCTGAGGCTAACGTCATATTAACAGCTCTTAAATATATTCAAAGACGCCATAAACATAAACAATATATAATCTATTCCGACTCTCTTTCTTGCCTTCAGGCGATTAAAAATCTTTCTTGTAAACATCCACTTTTAATAGAAATTATTGAATTATATAATGATCTTGCTACTGGCCAGTACGACATCGTCTTCTGTTGGTTACCCAGGTTGGCATTTCTGGTAACGCAATGGCCGATCTTGCTGCTAAGGCAGCACTCAACAAATCTGTGACACCACTTCGAATTCCTTTTTCTGACTACAAAGCTAGCATTAGAGCTTGCACTCGTGATCTGATGCAGAAGAAGTGGGACACCCAAGTAGGTATAAATAAACTACATGAAATAAAACCCTACATTGGTTATACATACTTGGTTGTCAATCCAGATTTGAAGAAGTCATTTTGCGACGATATCGCATTGGCCATACAAGATACACTCACGCATACCTTTTAAAAGGTGAGGATCCTCCGTTTTGTATCCCTTGTGATGAGAGAGTCACGGTCAAGCATATCCTGCTTGACTGTGTTGTATTCTCCATCATAAGGGATAAGTATTTTTCTGCAAAAACTGTTAAGGATCTTTTTAACACAGTCAGCGCTCATTTAATTATTGCTCTTTTAACGGAAATTGATTTCTCGGTTGAATTTTGAGTTATATGTTCTGTATATAAATGTATTTTAATGATTGGTAGTTTAGGTTAGTAACTAGAATTGTTAGTGGCTGTACCCTCAAAGGGGGTTGAAGTATTGTAAAATTATTGTCCTCCTGAGAGGGTACGTAAGTCCACAAACATTCGATGTAAATTTAAATCAACCAGGCTTTTAATCGTAGTATTCGTGTTGTTTTAATTTTGGCTAGCATATTGTACACTCGCCAGCAGCTGAGGGGATGGAGTAAATCCAACTAGGGCCCATGCAGGTAGCAAAGATACTGTAAGTCCCCATGGTCCCTAGTTTGGTGATCTACCTTCAGTTGTTGGCGATCTATAGCCTGATTTTATAGTGTATTGTCCTAATGGTGATGTTGTTTTTAACTTTCCATGCTAGTTTTAATTCCATTTGTGATATTCTAGTTCTTTTACTGTGCTTCGTTGACAGGTTTTATAGTACACATATAATTAATTTTGATATTAGATGTTCTCGTCACGATATGGCTGAGATATTGCCGATGTGACGTTAAATTGTAACTCACTCACTCACTTTCCCAACTTCATGGCGTAATGCTATTGTTGTCCCTATTCCAAAGTTTGGCCGGGATCATAGTGATCCATCAAATTACAGACCAACATCCCGAACAAATTGCGTCTGTAAAACCATGGAACGAATGGTAAACAACAGACTAACTTGGTATCTTGAAACCAATAAACTTATTACTAATATACAATGTGGTTTCAGGAAAAACTGCAGTACCATTGATCATTTGCTAAGATTAAAATCCTTTGTTAAAAATGCTATTGTAAATAAGCAATATGCTGTATCAATCTTCTTTGATCTTCAGAAAGCTTATGATAAGTCCTGGAAGCATGGTAGTCTAAAGCAATTACATGATTTTGGTTTTAGGGGTCGGTTACCTCTTTTTGTATCAGATTTCTTAAAGGACAGGCAATTTCAGGTCCGAGTGGGTTCAACCCTGTCTGATCATTACAATCAGAATTAGGGAGTCCCACAAGGCAGTATTTTGTCTATTACTTTATTCAGCATCAAGATCAACAGGTTTCCCAAGGTTTTAAACGATTCAATTCATGGATCATTATTTGTGGATGATTTTGATATTTCTTGTCGTGGTAAAGTATGCATACTTTTGAACGACAACTGCATTTGTGTCTAAATGAGATAAATAAATGGTGTCTTGAAAATGACTTTAAATTAAAGTCAAAAGCTAATTGTGTACACTTTCGTAGGAAATTAAAGCCTCATAAGGAACCAGAACTATTTTTAAATGGCACTCCCATCAAAATTGTCAAGGAGGCCAAGTTTCTGGGTTTAATTTTTGACTCCCACTTGACTTTTTAGCGCTTTTTAAATACATAGAAACTAAATGCCTGAAGGTACTCGATTTACTGAAAATCGTTTCGATCTCAAAGTGGGGAAGGGATCAAGCTACCTCCTACATCTATACAGATCACCTGTCCGCTCGAAGCTTGATTATGGCTCCATCGTATATGGAGGAGCCTGCAAAAGCAGCCTTAAACTTCTTCATTCATCCACCACCAAGGCCTAAGACTTTGTCTTGGGTCCTTTAGAACTGTTGAAAGCCTCTGTGTTGAGGCAGATGAGCCGTCTCTTACTCAACGCCGTATAAAACAAGCTTTACAGCATCTTAAGAAACCCTATTCTAACGAGTCTAATCCTGCATTTCATTGTGTTTTTAATCCTTTTCATGAAGATTTGTACGCCAAGAAAACTTCTCTTGTTCCTCCTCTGGGGCTCAGAATTAAGTTTCATTACTGCTGCTTGCATTGAACTGGATAATATAGCGCCTTCTCGTCTTTTTTCTTCTCCTCCTTGGTAAATAGTTAGGCCACAGGTTTACCTAACATTGACTACATTTTTTAAAAAAAACAGAAACAAATGAATTACAATATATACAAGAATATAATCAATTAAAAATTAAACATAGCAATTATAAATCCTTATTTACAGATGGTTCCAAGGACAATGGCGCAGTAGCCTGTGCCACTGTCATTGGATCCAGAACAATATCTTCTAGATTACCAAATAACAGTTCTATTTTTACAGTAAGTCAGTGAGTGAGTTAATATTTAACGCCACAATCTCAGACGCCACAAACGCAATATCTCAGCCATATCGTGGCACCCGTGAAGAGCCACCTCCTCGTGGTGGGTGCTGGGTAACGCTAAGTGCTCTTCTCCCGTGTGGACCCGGGGCAGAATGTGTCCACAGCAGCCTATTGCTGGTCGTAAGAGGCGACTAAATTGGGCAATCTGTTTGCCGTGGGTTGCGCCCCTGTGTCGGTGGAGGAGGGGATCCTGGTGGCTGAGGGCATGGGAGCAATGAGTAGCATTACTGTGCCCAACACGCCACTTTGGCCCTAACTTCACCTAGACGGGTGGTAGAATGGGCCCAGTTCTATCAATCGGCTGGTCACGCCGAGCCCTGTGGTATGTAATTTTGTTATATCTTGACTCGGTACCTTCATTCTGAATACTCAGAACGTTCATGAATTTGTTTTATGTTCTTGCCTGGAGCTTATTCCCAGAAGGCGGTGGCTCATGGGCCAATCTGGCTGATCCTTTGGATTAACTGGAGTATATCATTTCTGTAACCCTTTGGTGTCAGTTTGCTGGAACTCTGCTTACGCATGACATCGCCCTTGTAGGCGCTCCATGGTGGGCAGGGAACAGATTTGATGAACCATTCTACTATTCATTATGAGTAAGCAAAATCCAAAAAAACCAAAACGGCAACTTTCAGAATCTGATTCTGAGCTTGACTCTGATGAAGATAACGTTGTGACGAAATTGTTATATTCTGAGAGGGATACTTGGCCACGCTTTCTTGTTTTGGAAGCAAAGGGTGAACGAACCCTTGCTTCCTATTCCCCATTTCTGTTAAAAAAGGGCCTACAAGGTAAAGCTGGTGAGTTGAAGAATGTTTCCAAATTACGGTCTGGGGGTATTCTGGTTGAATGTGTCTGGAAGTCACAGGCCATTAATCTCATGACGTCAACCAAACTAGCTGACATTCCAATTACATGTTCAGCACATAAGACACTTAACTTTTCCAAAGGACTAATCCGTGAGAGAGACCGAAGTCTCGCTGACATTTCTGCTGAAGACATTGTCTCTCAACTCAGAAGTCAAGGTGTCATTGAGGCAAAAAGATTCACATACCGTAAAGATGACCGTGTATTCCCGTCCAATACATATCTTTTGACCTATGACACCCCAGTTCTGCCTCCTTCTATTTAGGTTGGATGGTTCTCCATGACTATAGATCTGTTCATCCCACGCCCTACTCGTTGTTTTAACTGTCAGAAGTTCGGCCATGGGCAAAATTCTTGTAGGAATAAGCTAGCTTGCTTTTGATGTGGAGAACCTACCATGATGGGAAAACATGTACCAACACCATCAAGTGTTTAAATTGCAAAGGAGACCATATGGCATCTTCTAAAGACTGTCCTCTTTGGAAATATGAGGCCACTGTGCAGAGATTAAAAAGTGAAAAACAACTGAGTTACTCTGATGCCAGAACACAAGCCAGACTTCTTGCACCAATTTCAGAAAGTCCATCATATGCTTCAGTAGCTAAAAAGGTCACGGTGTCTATACCCTGTCAGACAGATCTTTCCTGGGTACATTCCGACCATCCCAAATCCCTTTCAGATCAATTACAAAATATCGTATACGTATGTTCCAAACCTGTCACAGATCCATCACCAAAACAGAAAGGAACATCTTCTACACAGACAGACTCAAATCAAATCAAACCGTCCAAATCTACCAAAGTGGATACAAAGAAAAAACATATTCAGTCTGACAGATTGCCAAAAGCACTAAAAGATACAGTGCAATTTCATAATAAATATGGACTGCTCGAAGATATGGATACTGAAGTATCCACCCGTTTGAGCGCTGGCGGCCATTCAAATGGTTACTCACCCAAAAAGAAAGGTAGAGCAGTATCTCCTGTTACTGCTCCTTAGATACTTATCCCTCCATGAGCCATTCAGCTAATCTAGTACAATGGAATTGCAGAAGACTTAAACATAACTTTCATGAAGTACAGTTGTTAGTGCAAGACCTTAAACCGTCAGCACTATGTCTCCAAGAGACGTATCTCAAACATACTGATACATTTGATTTAAGGCAGTACACTTGTTATCACTCTTTTTCTCCTCCAGGGGATAAAGCGACTGGAGGTTCAACTATATTAGTAAGACGTAACACCATTCACAGCGATGTTCATTTGAATACCAATCTCCAAGCGGTGGCTATTCGCCTCAGCCTGCACATTGCGTTTACTCTGTGCTCTTTGTACATTCCACCTTCATCTGTTCTCCGACAAACTGATCTTCAAAATCTCTATGATCAATTACCAAAGCCCTGTATCATCATGGGCGATTTGAACGGGCACAACCCTCTATGGGGAAGTACAAACACAAACCATAAAGGTCAGATTATTGAGGATTTTATATTTGATAATAGCTTGTGTGTTTTTAATGACGTTGATTCGAATGTTTACAACGAATTTGACTGGTCTGTTCATGATGACCTTTGCGGAAGTGACCACTTCCCAACTGTCCTAAAAGCTATCAAACCCGATGATGATCCCCCTTCATCACGGTGGAATTTTAATAAAGCCAATTGGCCTCTATATGAAATGCTGTGTATGGAAACATTAATACCGGAAAACTTTATGAATGTATCAGATCCGATGGAGTTGTTTTCAGCTGAGTTAAATGAAATCGCTGACCAATCAATTCCTAAGTCCTCTGAAATTCCACAACTTCGTAAACCATGGTTCAACAATGAATGTAAACAAGCAAGAAAGTGTAGGAAGAAAGCAGAAAAATACTTTCGCAGACATCCTACCGTCCACAACTTAAATACTGTTAAAATTACGAGTGCCAAAGCACGACGAACTTATAAACAAAACAAGCGCCAGTCTTGGAGGAAATATGTTTCCAACATTAATTCGCGCACACTCATGTCTAAGGTGTGGAATATGGTGCAAAGAATAAAAGGCAAAGGTTCCAAATCCTCTGTTAAACATCTCAAAGAAGGTGATAAATTGATAACTGGTAAGGGTGACATTGCCAATAAAATTGGTGAAACTCTTTCCATCAAATTATATACATGTACCTGAATTTCAGAAATATAAAAATCGACAAGAAAAACAAAGAATTAACTTTGACTCTAATAACGGTGAAGATTATAATGAAGTATTTTCATTACATGAGCTACATACTGCTCTCGAGCAAGCTCATGATACTGCAGCTGGTGATGACAACATTCATTACCAGTTACTGAAACATTTACCTGAGACATGTCTTTTGACACTTTTGGAAATATTTGACCGTATTTGGATTTCAGGAAATTTTCCTCAGTCGTGGCACAATGCCATTGTAATCCCCATACCAAAGCCTGGCGGGGATCATACAGATCCCTCAAATTACCGCCCTATATCGTTAACCAGTTGCGTTTGTAAAACCATGGAACGAATGGTAAACAATAGATTAGTCTGGTATTTGGAAACGAATAATCTTATCACAGATATTCAATGTGGTTTCCGGAAAAACCGAAGTACTATTGATCATTTAGTACGATTAGAATCCTATGTTAAGAATGCTATTGTAAATAAACAACACGTTGTATCAATTTTCTTCGATCTGGAGAAAGCATATGATACCACTTGGAAGTATGGCATTTTAAAGGGTTTATATGATTTCGGTTTGAGAGGTCGTTTGCCTCATTTTATCTCACAATTTTTAAAAGACAGGCAATTTCAAGTCCGAGTGGGATCATCCCTGTCTGACCATTATAATCAGGATCAGGGTGTTCCACAAGGCAGTATTTTGTCTGTAACACTCTTTAGTATCAAGATTAACAGTTTATCCAAGGTTTTAAATGATTCAGTTGATGGATCATTTTTTGTGGATGATTTTAATATTTCTTGTCGTGGAAAAACTATGCATACTATTGAACGGCAACTGCAGTTGTGCTTAAACAAAATTAACAAACGGCTTTAAATTTTCTAAATCGAAAACCAAGTGTATACATTTCTGTAGAAGATACAAACCGCATAAAGATCCAGAATTGTTTTTAAATAACACTCCCATCAAAGTCGTTAAGGAGGCAAAGTTCTTGGGTTTGATTTTCGACTCACATTCAACGTTTCTCCCCCACATCAAATCTTTAAAAAATAAATGCCTGAAGATTTATTAAAAGTAGTTTCTAATTCAAAGTGGGGAGGTCATCAAGCTACCCTCCTACGCTTATATCGATCACTTGTCCGCTCAAAACTTGACTATGGTTCCATCGTGTATGGTGGAGCCTGTAAAAGCAACCTGAAACTATTAGATTCTGTCCATCACCAACGTCTAAGACTTTGTCTTGGGTCCTTCAGAACTTCACCTATCGACAGTCTCTACGTTGAAGCAGACGAACCATCTCTTACCCAACGCCGTATAAAATTATCCTTACAATATATTACAAAGTTATATTCTATTGAGTCTAATCCTGCATTTCACTGTGTCTTTAATTCAACTTATGAAGATTTATATAACAAGAAATCATCTCTTGTTCCACCTCTTGGGCTGAGTGGCACCCATGGCGAGCCACCTCCTCGTGGTGGGTGCTGGGTAACGCTAAGTGCTCGCCAACCCCCCGTGTGGATCCGGGGGCATATTTGGTCCACCAATCCGTTGGCCGTGGGTTGCGTCCCTGTGTCGGTGGAGGAAGGGATCCTGGTGGTTGAGGGTAATGGGGGCCTCGAACCACGTTCCTGTTACTCAACACACCACTTTGGCCCTGACTTCACCTAGACGGGTGGTAGAACTGGCCCGGTTCTATCAATCGGCTGGTCACGCCATGCCCTGTGCATGGACAAACTTCCTCAACAATTATTGTGCATGTTTGTACATTTGTGACAATGAGCGTTTGTTATTATCATACTCTATACTATAATAATTTGCCTAGAGTCCTATGCCAGAAGGCGGTGGCTCATGGGCCAATCTAGTGATGTTGACCTCCGAATGATGTATGTCTCTAATTTCTTGTCTAGGGCCGAACCAGTCTGGCATTGAATTGGTAGACAAATACAGCTATTCGTGTCATATTCGCTGGAGTATACCATCCCTGTATCCCTGGTGTCAGCATCTTGGATACCCGTTGCTAATAGACACCGTCCTTGTTGACACTCCACGGTGGGTGGGGAGCAGGGATGGTGAATGATTTTCCTTTCGCCATGACTTTCCAACAAGCTGGTTCAACTCGACATGACAAAAAGCGACGTCTGGACGAACTAGATCCTCCATCCGACACTAATTCAACTACTGATTCCTGGGCTAGATATCTAGTGATCGAAGCAACTGATTTTATGCCTATCAAACTCAACCCATTTGCCGTATCAAAAGCTATCTATGGGATCTGTGGGGAGGTGAAAAATGTCACCCGTCTCCGTAATGGTTCACTGCTAGTTGAGTGCGCACGGAGACAGCAATCTCTAAATCTTATGTCTGTTAAAACATTTGCCAATATAGAGGTTGCTGTGTCCGTGCACAAAACTCTTAATTCTTGCCGTGGTATCATACGTGACAGGGCACGCTGTCTGTATGATATGAGTGAAGAGGATATTGCAGCTGAGCTTGAAGATCAGGGGGTTACAGCAGTGAAACGTTTCACCATTAAAAAGGATGGAATTGTAACTAAAACAAATACATATCTCCTAACATTTGCCAGACCTTCTTTACCACAGTCCATTAAGGCAGGATATCTTAACATCGGGGTGGATGTGTATGTCCCCAATCCACTCCGGTGTTATAAATGTCAACAGTTTGGTCATGGGACTTACTCATGTCGTAATCCTGCAGTATGTTATCGCTGTGGCGGTCCTCATGATGGCACAGGTTGCGAAAATGATCTCAAGTGTGTTAACTGCAAAGAGACTCATGCTGCTTCTTCAAGGTCATGCCCTATATATCAAAGGGAATCGAAGATAATGAAAATAAAATGTGAAAAAAATCTCTCTTATTTTGAAGCCAAAAAACTTTTCACCACTCAGTCCTCAACCCCATCAAATATAACATATTCTGCTGCAGTTACCCGTTCTGTAGCAATGTCCTCAGCTGCATGTCAAACTGACTTGACCTGGGTCAAATCAGAAAAACCTGTGTTTTCATCTAACAAACCTGCTTCTGAACCGAAAGAATCTACTGCCCCAGTCACTCAAACAACGTCTGAGTCTCAGACAGAAATTCAGTCTGAGTCATCACAATTGACTGCTTCGCCACTAGCCACATCACAACCACCCACTATTCCAGTGAAAAAGCAGAAAGGTAAAAAATTAAATAGGAAAGAAACACATGTTGTTCCTCTACAAAATACTTTTGGGCCTCTAGACATGGAGGTGACCCCGTACTCACAGGACCAGCGGAGGTGCTTACCCCCGTCACGTTCTCGCGAAAGATCGCCAATTGAGCCACCATGACTCAGCTGGCCAATATAATTCAATGGAACTGCAGAGGGATTAAAAATAACTTTAACGAGTTACAGTTACTCGTACAAGATCATCAACCGTCGGCATTCTGTATCCAAGAGACATATCTTAAAGATACAGATAATTTTAAATTGAGACAGTATGATGCTTACCATTCTTTTTCTCCTCAGGGGGATCGTGCAACTGGAGGTGCTTCTATTTTAGTACATCACAACGTCATCCATAGCCCTGTCGCTCTAAATACACAATTGCAAGCTGTAGCTGTTCGTATTACTTTGCACATGGCGCTGACATTGTGCAGTTTGTACATACCGCCCTCTTCAAATATTCATAAATCGGATCTTCAAAATCTATATGATCAACTCCCGAAGCCATGTTTAATCATGGGCGATCTTAACGGACACAACCCACTTTGGGGAAGTGTCAACACAAATACTAAGGGTAAAATCATCGAGGATTTCATATCCGATAATAACTTATGTATTTTCAATGACGATTCAGCTACTTACCTACATCCAGCTACGGGAACGTATTCTTCCCTGGATATATCATTTGCCGACTCAAATTTGTGTAATGAATTCGAATGGGAGGTGCATGATGACCTGTGTGGGAGTGATCATTTCCCAACTATTCTTAAAGGCATTATCCCTGGAGATGATCCACCCTTATCCAGACGGAACTTCAAGAAGGCTGACTGGTCCTTATATAAAACACTTTGTATTGATCATTTAAAACCTGATGTTTTTGTAAACAGCGAAGATCCTATACAGCTGTTTTCAGATATAATCAATAACATTGCTGACCAAACTATCCCCAAGTCCTCTGCAATTCCACATGTTCGCAAACCATGGTTTACTAATGACTGTAAACAGGCCAGAAAGAGTAGGAGGAAAGCGGAAAAATATTTTCGCCGCCACCCTACAGTACATAATTTAGATAGAGTAAAAATTTTAAATGCCAAGGCTCGACGCACTTTTAAACAGAGTAAGCGTCTGTCATGGAGGAACTACGTTTCTAAAATTAATTCCCGTACACCTATGTCTAAGGTGTGGAATATGATACAAAGAATTAAGGGCAAAGGTTCCAGATCTACCGTTCATCATCTGAAGGATGGTGACCGGTTATTAACTGATAAATCTGATATTGCCAACAAGCTTGGTGAAACTCTCGCCAAACATTCTTCTTCGTCCAATTACGTACCTGAATTTCAACACTACCAGAAACAGCAGGAGAAGAAGAGAATAAATTTTACTTCAGACAATGGCGAAGACTATAATGAATTATTTTCATTACATGAGCTACACACTGCCCTTGAGCAAGCTCATGATACAGCGTCAGGTGCTGATGGTATTCACTATCAGCTCCTGAAACATTTGCCCAAATCATGTTTGGAAACAATGCTAAATATTTTTGATTCAATATGGACTTCAGGAAATTTCCCGTCTTCTTGGCGTAATGCTATTGTAGTTCCTATTCCAAAACCTGGCCGGGATCATACTGATCCGTCGAATTACAGACCAATTTCTTTAACGAGTTGTGTCTGTAAAACCATGGAGCGTATGGTAAACAATCGATTAATATGGTTTCTTGAAACTAACAACCTTATCACAAATATTCAGTGTGGTTTCAGGAAGAATCGCAGTACCATTGATCATTTGGTACGTTTAGAATCCTTTGTAAAAAATGCATTTATCAATAAGCAACATGCTGTATCGATCTTTTTTGATCTCGAGAAAGCATACGATACCACCTGGAAGCATGGCATTTTAAAGGATTTACATGGTTTCGGTTTAAGGGGTCGTTTACCTCTTTTTATATCGCAGTTTTTACAAGGCAGGCAATTTCAAGTCCGAGTAGGTTCTACCCTGTCTGATCATTATAATCAGGATCAGGGTGTTCCGCAAGGCAGCATTTTGTCTGTGACCTTATTTAGTATCAAGATCAACAGTTTATCCAAGGTTTTAAACGATTCAATAGATGGATCACTTTTCGTGGATGATTTTAATATTTCCTGTCGCGGTAAGAATATGCATACTATTGAACGGCAAATGCAATTGTGTTTAAACAAAATAAATAAATGGTGTCTTGAGAATGGTTTTAAATTTTCTAAGACAAAAACTAATTGCATCCATTTCTGCCGTAAATATAAACCACATAAGCACCCAGAATTATTTTTAAATGGCACTCCTATCAAAGTCGTTAAGGAGGCCAAGTTCTTAGGTTTGATTTTCGACTCTCATTTAACTTTTCTTCCGCATATCAAATCCTTGAAAACTAAATGCCTGAAGGCACTTGATCTATTGAAAGTTGTGTCAAACTCAAAATGGGGAGGGGATCAAGCTACGCTCTTGCACCTATACCGTTCACTTGTCCGTTCGAAGCTTGATTATGGCTCCATCATTTATGGTGGAGCCTGTAAAAGCAATCTAAAACTCCTTGATTCTATCCACCACCAAGGTCTGAGACTTTGTCTTGGGTCGTTCCGAACTTCTCCTATTGACAGTCTCTATGTCGAAGCCGATGAACCATCTCTTACACAGCGCCGTCTCAAATTAGCTTTACAATATATTACAAAACTATACTCTAACGAATCCAACCCTGCTTTTAACTGTGTTTTCGATCCTCTTTATGAGCATTTATACAACAAAAAGCCTTCTCTTGTTCCGCCTCTTGGGCACAGAATTAAACCATTCATTTCTGCTGCCGGCATTGAGCTGAAAAGTATAGCGCCTTCTCGTCTTCTTTCTTCTCCTCCTTGGCAATTAGTGAGGCCACAAGTTGACCTCACATTAACAAAGTTAAAAAAATCAGACACAAACGAATTACAATATAAACAAGAGTTTATGCAATTAAAAAGTAATTATAGTACACACAAATCCTTATTTACAGATGGGTCCAAGGATGGTGGCACAGTTGCTTGTGCCACTGTCATTGGATCCAGGACAATATCTTCTCGATTACCTGATAACAGCTCCATTTTCACTGCAGAAGCAAACGCAATATTAACGGCTCTTCAATATATTCAAAGACATCCTAATCATGTACAGTATATAATTTTTTCTGACTCTCTTTCTTGCCTTCAGGCTATTAAAAATTTGTCTTGTAAACATCCACTTTTACTTGACATAATTGAATTGTATAATGATCTTGCAACTGGCCAGTGCGACATCGTCTTTTGTTGGTTACCCAGCCATGTAGGTATTTCTGGGAATGCAATGGCCGATCTTGCTGCTAAGGCTGCACTCAACAAATCTGTGACACCACTTCTTATTCCATACAGTGACTATAAAGCTAGCATTAGAACGTACATTCGTGATCTGATGCAAAAGAAGTGGGACACCCAAGTGGGAATAAATAAATTACATGCCATAAAACCTTATATTGGTTACACCCACTTGGGTTGTCAGTCCAGATTTGAAGAGGTCATTATGCGACGATGTCGCATTGGCCATACGCGCTACACCCACAGTTATTTACTGAAAGGCGATGATCCTCCGTTTTGCATCTCTTGTGATGAGAGAACCACGGTCAAGCATATCCTGCTTGACTGTGTTGAATTCTCCATCATAAGGGATAACTATTTCAATGTCAAAACAATGAAGGATCTTTTTAGCACAGTTAGTACTCATTTAATTCTTGGATTTTTAAAAGAAATTGATTTTCTTATTGAATTGTAATTGATATGTTCTGTAGATAGTTGTATTTTAATGATTGGTAGTTTAAATTAGTAACTTAGATTGTTAGTGGCTGTACCCTCAAAGGGGGTTGAAGTATTGTAAAATTATTGTCCTCCTGAGAGGTTACGTAAGTCCAATACACTCATAGTCAATTTAAATCTACTACAAGTTTTTAATCGTAGAATATTTGTTCTTTTAAGTAATGGCTAAATTTCAGGATTATCGCCAATAGCTGAGGGGATGGTGTAAATCCAGCTAGGGTTCATGCAGGTAGCAGAAGTAATGTAAGTCCCCATGGACCTTAGTATGGTGATCTACCTTCAGTTGTTGGCGATCTATAGCCCCGGTTTTATGTTGTATTGTCTTCTTTAATTCCATTGTTTTAACTTTCAATGCTAGTTTTATGTTCTGTGATACTCTAGTGTTTTTACTGTCCTTCGCTGACAGGTTTTACTTTTTCTCTTTTTTCATCCTAACATTACTATAACTTATATTGTTCTCGTCACGATATGGCTGCAATATTGCCGATGTGACGTTAAATGTTAACTCACTCACTCACTCTTGGGCTGAGAATTAAGCCTTTCATTACTGCTGCCGGCATTGAGCTAGATAATATAGCTCCTTCCCGTCTTCTTTCTTCGCCTCCTTGGCAGTTGGTTAGACCACAAGTTGACTTAACGTTAACTACATTTAAAAAATCAGAAACTAATGACTTACAATATAAACAACAATATCATCAATTAAAAAACAAATATAACAATTACAAAAACTCATTTATAGACGGATCCAAGGACGGTGGCGCAGTAGCTTGTGCCACGGTCATTGGATCCAGAACAATATCTTCTAGAATACCAGATAACAGCTCTATTTTTACTGCAGAAGCTAACGCCATATTAACAGCTCTCAAATATATTCAAAGACACCCTAAACATAAAATACATACTTTTTTCTGACTCTCTTTTGTGCCTTCAGGCTATTAAAAACCTATTATGTAAACATCCACTTTTAATTGAAATTATTGAATTCTATAATTATCTTGCCACTGGTCAATACGACATCGTCTTCTGTTGGTTACCCAGCCATGTTGGGATCTCTGGTAACACTTTGGCTGACCTTGCTGCTAAGGCAGCACTCAACAAATCTGTGACACCACTTCTTATTCCCTATACTGATTATAAAGCTACCATTAGATCTTACATCCGTGATCTGATGCAGAAGAAGTGGGACACCAAAGTAGATATCAATAAATTACATGAAATAAAACCATATGTTGGTTACACCTACTTGGGTTGTCAGTCCAGGTTTGAAGAGGTCATTATACGGAGATGTCGTATTGGCCACACCAGGTATACGCATGAATATCTTTTGAAAGGTGAGGATCCTCCGTTCTGTATCCCTTGTGATGAGATAGTCACGGTCAAGCATGTCTTGCTTGACTGTGTTGAATATTTCATTACAAGGGACAATTATTTCAAGTCAAGAACTATGAAGGACCTTTTTAGTAACGTAAGTTCTCATTTAATTATTGCATTTTTAAAAGAATTGGATTTATTGGCTGACATGTAAATAAATATTTGTTTATGATTGGAAGTTGAATTAGTAACTGAGATTGTTAGTGGCTGTATCCTCGAGGGGGGTTGAAGTACCGTAAAATTATTGTCCTCCTGAGAGGGTACGTAAGTCCAAAAACATTTGAAGTCAAATTTGGTCTTCCGTTTTTAGCCGCAGTATTTCCGTCATTTTAATTTGTGGCTAATCTTGCATACAATCACCGGCGACTGACGGGATGGTGTAAATCCAGCTAGGGACCATGCAGGTAGCAGAAGTACTGTAAGTCCCCATGGCCGCTAGTATGGTGCTCTACCTTCAGCTGTTGGCAATCTATAGCCTGTTTTTATATTGTATTGTCTGAATAGTGATATTGGTTTTAATTTTTGACGCTAGTTTTAATTCTTATTGTGATATTCTAGTTGTTTTACTGTCCTTCGTTGACAGGTTTTTACCATATACATAAATTCCTTCTTCCAAGAATCTTTTCGTCATGATATGGCTGCAATATTGCCGATGTGACGTTAAATATTAACTCACTCACTCACTCACTCAGCCATATCGTGACGAGAACATTCAACAATGAAAAAGAGCATATATACATCATAAAAACCTGTCGACGAAGGACAGTAAAACAACTAGAATATCACAATTTCAATTAAAACTAGCATGGAAGTGAGTGAGTGAGTTAACATTTAACGTCACATCGGCAATGTCTCAGCCATATCGTGACGAGAACATTTAATACTGAAATGAAATACATGTATCGTATAAAACCCTGTCACCGAAGGACAGTAAAATAACTACAGTATCACAAATCAGATTAAAACTAGTGTGGAAAGTTTAAAAATAACATCACTATTCGGACAATACAGTATAAAATCAGGCTATAGGTTGCCAGCAACTGAAGGTAGATCACCATACTAGGGACCATGGGGACTTACAGTGCCTTTGCTACCTGCATGGAGCCTAGTCGGATTTACATCATCCCCTCAGTTGTTAGCAATTTAGACATACTAGCCAAAAATTAAAAATACAGATATACTACGACTAAGAACAGTGGAAAGTGTAAAGGACAAGGTATGATAGAGGCCATTATTGGCCCACAACATGTCATGATTATCAAAATTTTACAACACAATAATTTTAGCATAAAAGGAGCTAAACTAATTGTTGAAGTTACCTGCAATTGCATTTTTATGTTTTTAGTGTTGTTAGTTTTCCTCTTTGAAGACCTCAAAGTTAACATATTTTACAATATCTTCTAGAAACCTACATTTTCTGATTTTCAGAGTGGTAGAAAAGTGTGAGCAAAAGTGTGACCCATCCCAATTTTTTCACCACATATGAAGAGAGTAAATTAGAATGCACACCTAAAAATTGTGGTGGGTCACGCTTTTGCTCACATCAAAATCTTTAAAAAAGTACATTTTTTCGGTTTATGAAATTGCCCCATACAACATCTCAAAAAATAAACATTGACATAAACTAACATCTTCAAAAACAATCCATCACATTTACACATCTGTGCCATGATACATTATATTTTGAATGGTTTTTGTCTCTAAAATACTCATATCAAACATCTTTATTAAAATTTTCAATATCATAAGGTGAGTGAGTGAGTTAACATTTAACGTCACATCGGCAGTATCTCAGCCATACCGTGACGAGAACATTTAATTCTGAAATGAACGATATGCCTATTATAAAACCTGTCAACGAAGGACAGTAAAACAACTAGAATATCACAGAGTAGAGTATAAAACTAGTAACTATACCTAAAACAATTTATCTATAGAGGACAATACAAGATAAAAATGGGCTATAGATTGCCAACAACTGAAGGTAGATCACCATACTAGGGACCATGGGGACTTACAGTACCTTGGCTACCTGCATGGACCCTAGCTGGATTTACATCATCCCCTCAGGAGTCAGCAATTCTGGAAATCTAGCCATTCAGTAAAAAGACATTTATTCTACGATTAAAAACATGGAAAGTTTGAATTTACTTTGAATGTTTGTGGACTTACGTACCCTCTCAGGAGGACAATAGTTTTACAATACTTCAACCCCCTTTGAGGATACAGCCACCAACAAGCACAGTTACCAATTTAAACTTCCGATATGAAAAAATTATCTATTTACAATTCATTTAATAAATCTAATTCTTTTAAAAATCCAATAATTAAATGAGAACTGATATTAGTAAAAAGGTCCTTCATACTACGTGATTTAAAATAGGTATCCCTTGTGATGGAATATTCCACGCAGTCAAGCAAGACATGCTTGACCGTGATTCTTTCATCACAAGGGATACAAAACGGAGGATCCTCACCTTTCAAAAGGTATTTATGCGTATATCTGGTGTGACCAATACGACATCGTCGCATAACGACCTCTTCAAATCTGGACTGACAGCTCAAGTAGGTGTAACCAATATACGGTTTTATTTCATGTAATTTATTTATACCTACTTGGGTGTCCCACTTCTTTTGCATCAGATCACGTATATAAGTTCTAATATTCGCTTTGTAATCTGAGTATGGAAGAAGAAGTGGTGTCACAGATTTGTTGAGTGCTGCCTTGGCAGCAAAATCGGCCATTGTGTTCCCTGAAATGCCTACATGGCTGGGTAACCAACAGAAGACGATGTCGTATTGGCCAGTAGCAAGATCATTATATAATTCAATAATTTCAATTAAAAGTGGATGTTTACAAGAAAGATTTTTAATCGCCTGAAGGCAAGAAAGAGAGTCGCAATAGATTATATATTGTTTATATTTATGGCGTCTTTGAATATATTTAAGAGCTGTTAATATGGCGTTAGCCTCAGCGGTAAAAATAGAACTGTTGTCTGGTAATCTAGAAGATATTGTTCTGGATCCAATGACAGTGGCACAAGCTACTGCGCCACCGTCCTTGGACCCATCTGTAAATAAGGATTTATAACTGCTATATTTATGTTTCAATTGATTATATTCTTGTTTATACTGTAATTCATTAGTTTCCGATTTTTTAAATGTGGTCAATGTTAGGTCCACTTGGGGTCTAACCAACTGCCAAGGAGGAGAAGAAAGAAGACGGGAAGGAGCTATATTTTCCAGCTCAATGCCGGCAGCAGCAAGAAATGGTTTAATTCTTAAACCAAGAGGCGGTACAAGCGAAGACTTTTTATTGTATAAGTCCTCACACAGAGCACTGAAAACACAGTTATATGCAGGGTTTGACTCACTGGAATACAATTTTGTTACATACTGTAAAGCTAATTTGATACGTCGCTGCTCAAGAGATGGCTCATCGGCCTCAACGTACATGCTGTCAACAGGTGAAGTTCGAAAGGAGCCAAGACAAAGTCTTAGACCTTGATGGTGAACAGAATCTAAAAGTTTCAGGTTGCTTTTACAGGCTCCACCATATACAATGGAGCCATAATCAAGTTTTGACCGGATCAGTGATCGATAAAGTTGCAGGAGGGTAGTTTGGTCCCCTCCCCATTTAGAATTTGAAACGACTTTCAACAAGTCAAGTGCCTTCAGGCATTTAGTTTTGAGGGATTTGATATGTGGTAGGAACGTTAAATGCGAGTCAAAAATTAAACCCAAGAACTTGGCCTCCTTTACAACTTTGATGGGAGTGCCATCTAGAGATAGTTCAGGGTCCTTATGTGGCTTATATGTTCTGCAAAAATGTATACAACTAGTTTTGGACTTCGAAAATTTGAAGCCGTTTTCAAGACACCATTTATTTATTTTGTTTAAACACAACTGCAGTTGCCGTTCAATAGTATGCATATTTTTACCTCGGCAAGAAATATTAAAATCATCCACGAAAAGCGATCCATCAATTGAATCGTTTAAAACTTTTGACAAACTGTTGATCTTGATGCTAAAAAGAGTGACAGATAAAATACTGCCTTGTGGAACACCCTGATCCTGATTGTAATGATCAGACAGGGTAGAACCCACACGGACCTGGAATTGTCTGTCATTTAAAAAGT
Source organism: Haliotis asinina (assembly GCF_037392515.1). Taxonomy (NCBI): domain Eukaryota; kingdom Metazoa; phylum Mollusca; class Gastropoda; order Lepetellida; family Haliotidae; genus Haliotis; species Haliotis asinina. The sequence continues at coordinate 49,645,758 of NC_090280.1, read as the reverse complement.
TGGCAATAAATTGAGGCAAACGACCTCGCAAACCAAAGTCATGTAAATCCCTCAAAATACCATGTTTCCAGGTTGTGTCATATGCTTTTTCAAGATCAAAAAAGATAGACACAGCATGTTGTTTATTAATTAGTGCGTTTTTAACAAATGACTCCAGTCGCACTAAGTGATCGACAGTACTTCTGTTTTTACGGAAACCACACTGTATATCTGTGATAAGATTATTTGTTTCCAAGTACCAAACAAGTCGATTATTTATCATGCGTTCCATGGTCTTGCAAACACAGCTAGTTAGTGAAATAGGTCGATAATTGGACGGATCCGTATGATCACGTCCAGGTTTAGGTATTGGTACTACTATGGCGTCACGCCATGACGGAGGAAAGTTACCCGATGTCCAAATATCATCAAAAATATTGAGAAGAGTTTCTAGGCAGGATTCTGGTAAGTGCTTCAGGAGTTGATAATGTATGTTATCAGCTCCTGTAGCAGTGTCATGAGCTTGATCAAGAGCAGTATGGAGTTCATGAATAGAAAACGTTTCATTATAATCTTCCCCATTATCAGAATTGAAATTAATAGTTTTCTTTTCTTGTTGTTTTTGATATTGCTGAAATTTAGGTACATAATTTGAAGAGGAAGAGTGTTTAGCAAGGGTTTCACCCAGTTTATTAGCAATATCTGATTTATCAGTAAGCAATTGATCTCCATGTTTAAGATGATGGACAGTAGATTTAGTACCTTTACCTTTGATTTTCTGGACCATGTTCCATACCTTGGACATGGGTGTCCGAGAATTTATTTTGGATACATAATTTTGCCAAGATTGGCGTTTGTTCTGTTTAAAAGTACGCCGTGCTTTAGCATTTAAAATCTTAAATTTATTTAAATTATGCACCATTGGATGGCGACGGAAATAATGTTCTGCTTTTTTCCTTGCCTTCCTAGCTTGTTTGCACTCATCGTTGAACCATGGTTTTCTTATGTGTGGAACTGCAGAGGACTTTGGTATACACTCATCAGCTATGGAATTCAGTTCATCAGAAAAAGATTTGATAGTATCAGAAACGTCAATAAAACGTTCAGGTTTAAGTTTTTCAGCACACAGTGTTTCATATAAAGCCCAGTTAGCCTTTTTAAAATTCCGCCTTGATGATGGAGCAACATCAGATGGAGTTACCGCTTTTAATATAGTAGGAAAATGGTCACTTCCACACAGGTCATCGTGGACTGACCATTCGAATTCATTTAATAGTTCGGAATTTGTCAATGACAAGTCGAGAGCAGAATACGTCCCTGTGCCAGGGTGTAAATATGTGTTGGAACCATCATTATAAATACATAAGTCATTGTCAGAACAAAAGTCCTCCAACAATTTACCTCTAGTGTTTGTATTTACACTACCCCAGAGTGGGTTGTGCCCATTTAAATCTCCCATTATAATACAGGGCTTCGGGAGTTGGTCACATAGAGCTTGAAGATCAGTTTTAGTGAACGTCGAAGACGGCGAAATATAAAGAGAGCATAGCGTAAACGCTACGTGTAAGGTAATTCTCACTGCAACAGCCTGCATATTAGTATTAAGTGAAACAGGGCTTTGAATAACGTTTTGTCTGACTAAAACGGATGACCCGCCAGTAGTTCTGTCACCCGGAGGTGAAAAAGAATGATATGCATTAAAATGACGAAGGTCAAATGTATCTGTTTGCTTTAAATATGTCTCTTGGAGACATAACGCTGGAGGTGTGAAATCTTGGACTAATAGCTGTAATTCATGTAAATTAGTCCTCAATCCTCTGCAGTTCCACTGTACAATATTAGTGGAATAAACTATCTTTTGGGGGGATTTATTGGGGATCTACCCCGCACTCTTTTGGAGGGCGACAAGCTATGTGCCCTAGAATGGACGTTTTCAGAAACGTCCATGTCTTCAAGAGACCCGTATTTATTAAACAATTGAACTTTATTTTGTGACCCCTTGGGAGCTCTGCCACTTTGTTGTTTTGAAACATCAGGCTTAGGCTTAGATTTACCTTTAGCAGTTTGCTGTCTATCAGTTGTAGATTGAGACTCAGTGCGTGACTGCGAAGATGATTTATGATCAGAAGAAGACTTTGATGTTCCAGGAAGTGATTCTTCAGTCTGTGATGACATAGCTGGGTATAGAAGTTGTGGAGAGTCACTGTTGACCCAAGTCAAGGTAGTTTGGCAGCTTGTAGATGACTTTGTTATTTTAGAGCTGCGCACAGATGATGCGTTTGCTACTGTAGCATAACTTTCTGGAAGATCAGATCTCTTCACCAGTTTTTTTGCTTCAGAAAAAGAGATGTTTTGGGTATACTTTATTCTGTTTATTTCCATTTGCTCTCTCCAGATTGGACACTGTTTCGATGAAGATGAATGGTCACCTGAGCAGTTGGTACATTTTTTAAAATCACTGTCACAATCTTCTGTTGTGTGTGTTTTCTCACCACAGTGAGCGCACACAACAGACAATGTGCAGGTATTTACGCCATGCCCATACTTTTGGCACTTGAAGCATCTCAATGGATTTGGAATGTACGTTTCCACTTTGAGTTGACAGTAACCAGCCTTTATTGATGTGGGAGCAGTCGGAGTAGAAAAAGAGAACAAATATGTGTTTGTTTGTTGGATCTCATTGTTTTTCCGGGTAGTGAAACGTTTTACATATAGTACACCTTGTTCCTTCATTTCTGAGGCAATATCAATCTCCAGCATATCAGCAAAAAGGCAGTCTCGGTCTCTCACTATGCCTTTGCTGGTGTTAAGTGTTCGGTGGGCAGAGACTGATACGGGAATGCCGACAAAAGATTTAGTTGACAGGAGATTAGTTGCTTGTTGCCTCTTACTGCATTCAATGAGAAGAGATCCTGAACGCAAACGTCTAACATTTTTAACATCTCCTGCTATGCCTTGTATGCCTTTTGAAATGGCAAAAGGGTTCAGCTTCAGAGGTGTCTTGTCAACGGTCTCAAGTACTATGTAACGTGGCCAATGGTCAATAGATGTGGAGGGTCTGAGTTCATTAATATCAGGTTCTGTGTCAAGAGGACGTTTTTTCTTGGTGACAGGGGTTTCGTAAGCCATGGCTAGTGCTTTAAGGTTCATCATCCGAGCTCCCCACCCACCACGGAGTATCACAAGGACAATGCTAAAAACAAGTGGGTTTCCAACTTGCAGCACCAAGGATACTCGGATGATATACTCCAGCAGAAGAGTTATAAATAACAAATCCACCAGATTGGCCCATGAGCCACCGCCTTCTGGGCATAAGACTCTAGGCAAAGTTCAAAACATCAGTGTCAAAAATCGTGAACATTTGATATAAACAAATGTACCAAGTCCAAAAGTAAAGCATTTGCAAATTAAATGTGTGTAATGACATACAAGTCCATACACAGGGCTTGGCGTGACCAGCCGATTGATAGAATCGGGCCGATTCTACCACCCGTCTAGGTGAAGTAAGGGCCAAAGTGGTGTGTTGAGCAGCAGGAACACGGTTCAGGCTCCTACTGCCCTCAACCACCAGACTACCGTCCTCCACCGACACGGGACGCAACCCACGGCAAACAGGTTGCCCAATTCGGTCACTCCTTGCGACCAGCAATGGGGTGCTATGGACCTAGTTGACCCGGGTCCACACGGGGGTTTGAACGGCTCTTGGCGTGACCCAGCACCCACCACGAGGAGGTGGCCGTTCACGGGTGCCAATATCATAAGGCACTCACAAGGCTGATTTATGAGAGGTAAACATTGGTGTTTGGTTGTTGGTCTCTGCTAGAAAAGTAAGAAGATGTATGAAGATTTTCAAAATATGATCCAGCAGTACTGTAAAGGTGAGAATCTTTGTTATTATGTAAGAATTTGATCATAGTTTTTCTGTCATCTGTGTATCAAACACCTTTGAGTCACCTGTTACTGTCAAAATAACTCTGTCATTCAACAGGATTGCCATATATAAACATATGGATTTTCCAAGACCTTATGTACCTTGATGTTTTCAATGACATATTAGATTTAACCAAAATGACTGCACTTACCTGTATGAAAAGGATTTTTTTAACTAGAATAAGACCATTGTATCAAGGTCTAGCAGATGATGAACACAAGCAGACGTCAAGTCATACATAGTTGTAAAGTGTAATATATAAGCTTAAATTCACACTGGGAGGCAAGGGAATATGTAGCCTAATGGTTGCAACAGTGGACTGTCGGTATTTTTTGTTATCAGACATGCAAGTTCAAATCCACGTAACTTTTCTTTCTTTTATTCAAAGTTTGTTTATCAAGTCTACAATGTTTAATTAAACTGTTTCGCATCAAATCCAAATATTGTAATTTTTTTCTTAAGTTTGGTAATCTATGTTACAACACTGGTGAAATAAGCTTTAATTAACATCATGTAAATCTTTTCTTGAGACACACTGACCATTCACCTTTTCAAGTCAGTCTAGTTGCCTTTGTTCCCAATATTTTAAATTCATATTTTATATATTTTGATCTACTTTAGGTTTATACACTTTTGAATACTGCAGTTCTTGAGAGTGAATCACATACTGAGATTGATGACTGTGTGAATGAAAAGTAATAGGGGATGTTTTTTATCTTTAAAGTGGATAAGTTGTGAATAATTACTCTATGAAGTGTTTTGAATACTGACTTTAACGTGTGCATGGTGTTGATATGAACCTGCACTTACAATGAAATTTCACCTGAAACGGTCCCCTTTGAGGTCAAGACCTGTGATTTTTAATGCAACATGGTTGGCTATTGTATTAACATATGATGATTGAGATGACAACTGTATATTTGCTAAAACTGGTTCTAAATGCTGACTTGTTACACTTACTAGCTGGAATGAAGCTGTGCCCAAAATGTAGCATTACCCAAATCAGGCCCCTGTGATTCTTAGTACAACATGTTTGTCATCATGCTTACATGTACAATGAACCCATGGATTACATTTGCAAAGAATGCTGTGAATAATGACTGAGTTTTGGGGACACAATTGGCAAGTAATTGAATTAACAATGTTTTGCAACCCTAATTGGGCCCCTTGCGGTTAAAACAGTATGATTGACATTGATATGTTTTTCAGCATGACTACCTGTCGTAAAACTGCGGTAATTTCTATGTAAATAAAATGACAGTTGTAAATAAGCCACTATGGCACACTGATATTTCAGACATTGTGTTATTTTTCATGGGAACTGATAAAACCCATTCTGGGCCCCCACTGCAGTAAAATTACACCTCACAACACACAAAATATAGCACTTTTATGCAAAGCTAACATGTCTCTAAACAAATAACATGTTTTCAGCCAATTCTGTTAGTGGGCCAAAAACCACCCTTATCATACCTTGTCCTTTACTGTGATTGTTTTTGGACTTACGTACCCTCTCAGGAGGACAATTATTTTACAATACTTCAACCCCCTTTGAGGGTACAGCCACCAAGAATTCAAGTTACTAATCCAAACTTCCAATAATTAAAATACATCTATTTGCACAACATAATTTCAAAATTCAACCAAAAAATCAATTTCTTTAAAAAAATCAATAATTAAATGAGACCTAACGCTGGTAAAAAGATCCGTAATTGTTTTAACTGTAAAATACTTACCTTTTGTGATGGAGAATTCAACACAGTCAAGCAGGATATGCTTGACTGTAACTCTCTCATCACAAGGGGATACAAAATGGAGGACCCTCACCTTTTAAAAGGTATGAATGAGTATATCTAGTATGGCCAATACGACATCGCAGTAAAATAACCTCTTCAAATCCGGACTGACAACCCAAGTAGGTGTAACCAATATACGGTTTTATTTCATGTAATTTATTTATACCTACTTGGGTGTCCCACGTCTTCTGCATCAGATCACGGATATAAGAACTAATGATGGCTTTATAATCACTGTAAGGAATAAGAAGTGGTGTCACAGATTTGTTGAGTGCTGCCTTGGCAGCGAGATCAGCCATTGTGTTACCAGAAATGCCTACGTGGCTTGGTAACCAACGGAAGACGATGTCGTACTGGCCAGTAGCAAGACTATTATACAATTCAATAATATCAGTTAAAAGTGGATGTTTACATGATAAATTTGTAATTGCCTGAAGGCAAGAAAGAGAATCAGAATAGATTATATATTGTTTACGTTTAGGGTGTCTTTGAATATATTTAAGAGCTGTTAATATGGCGTTAGTTTCAGCTGTAAAAATAGAACTATTAACTGGTAATCTAGAAGATATTGTTCTGGATCCAATGACAGTGGCACAAGCTACTGCGCCACCATCCTTGGACCCATCTGTAAACAAGGATTTATAACTGCTATATTTATGTTTCAATTTATTATATTCTTATTTATACTGTAATTCATTCGTTTCTGATTTTTAAGTGATGCTAATGTTAGGTCAACTTGTGGCCTAACCAACTGCCAAGGAGGAGAAGAAAGAAGACGGGAAGGAGCTATGTTTTCCAGCTCAATGCCGACCAAAGAAAGAAAGGGTTTAATTCTGTGCCCTAAAGGTGGAACAAGAGAAGACCTCTTGTCATACAAATCTTCATAAAGTGGGTTGAACACACAGTTATATGCAGGATTAGATTCATTAGAGTATAGTTTAGTAATGTATTGTAAGGATAATTTTATACGACGTTGTGTAAAAGATGGTTCGTCGGCTTCAACGTAAAGACTGTCAACAGGTGAAGTTCGGGAAGACCCAAGACAAAGTCTTAAAGCTTGGTGGTGTACAGAATCAAGAAGTTTAAGGCTGCTTTTGCAGGCTCCACCGTATACGATGGAACCGTAATCAAGTATCGGACGGACCAATGTTCGATAAAGGTGTAGGAGGGTAGCTTGGTCCCCTCCCCACTTACAATTAGAAATGACTTTCAACAGGTCAAGCGCCTTCAGGCATGTAGCTTTAAGGGATTTGATATGGGGGAGAAACGTTAAATGCGAGTCAAAAATCAATCCCAAGAACTTGACCTCTTTTACAATTTTAATAGCAGTGCCATTTAGAAACAGTTCAGGGTAGTTATGTGGTTTATATCGTCTACAGAAATGTATACAATCTGAAACCGTTCTCAAGACACCATTTATTAATCTTGTTTAAACACAACTGCAGTTGCCTCTCAAAAGTATGCGTATTTTTACCACGACAAGAGATATTAAAATCATCCACAAAAAGTAATCCGTCAATCGAATCGTTTAAAACTTTGGATAAACTGTTGATTTTAACGCTAAATAAAGTAACAGACAAAATACTCCATTGTGGAACACCCTGATCCTGATTATAATGATCCGACAGGGTAGAACCCACCCGGACTTGAAATTGCCTGTCATTTAAAAAGTTGGATATAAATTGAGGCAATCGGCCTCGCAATCCAAAGTCATGTAAATCTTTTAAAATGCCGTATTTCCATGTAGTGTCATATGCTTTTTCTAAATCAAAAAAGATAGACACTGCATGTTGTTTATTAATTATAGCGTTTTTGACAAAAGACTCCAAACGCACCAAATGATCAATGGTACTTCTGTTTTTTACGAAAGCCACACTGAATATCTGCTATGAGGTTATTGGTTTCTAAGTACCAAACTAGTCTATTGTTTATCACGCGTTCCATGGTTTTGCAAACGCAGCTTGTGAGAGAAATTGGGCGATAATTTGAAGGATCGGTATGATCACGTCCAGGTTTAGGTATTGGGACTACTATAGCATCTCGCCATGATGACGGAAATTTCCCTGACGTCCAAATATCATCAAAGATATTTAGCAGAGTTTCTAAACAAGATTCTGGTAAGTGCTTCCGAAGTTGATAATGTATGTTGTCGGCTCCTGTAGCAGTATCGTGGGCCTGGTCAAGAGCAGTATGGAGTTCATGAATTGAAAATACCTCGTTGTAATCTTCCCCGTTATCTGAAGTGAAATTAATAGATTTCTTTTCTTGCTGTTGTTGATACCTTTGGAACTCAGGTACATAATTTGTGGAAGAAGAATGCTGTGCCAGTGTTTCACCAAGTTTATTAGCAATATCAGATGTATTAGTTAATAACTGGTCTCCATCTTTGAGATGGTGAATGCTAGATCTAGAGCCCTTACCTTTGATTTTCTGGATCATATTCCATACTTTAGAAATCGGCGTGCGTGAATTTATTTTAGATACATAGTTTTGCCAGGACTGACGTTTATTTTGTTTAAAAGTACGCCGTGCTTTAGCGTTTAAGATTTTACATTTGTTCAAGTTATGGACCATAGGATGACGACGGAAATAATGTTCAGCTTTTTTCCGTGCCTTGCGAGCCTGTTTGCATTCAACATTAAACCATGGTTTTCGTATGTGCGGAATTACTGAGGACTTTGGGATACACTGATCAGCTATGTCGTTCAGTTTATCAGAATTAACATTTAATAGCATCAGGAACATCAATGAAAAGTTCAGGTTTAAGTTTGTCAGTGCAGAGAGTTTCATATAGACTCCAGTTGGTCTTTTTAAAATTCCATATAGATGATGGAGGGACATCAGATGGGTTCAGGGGTTTTAAGATTGTTGGGAAATGGTTACTTCCACAAAGGTCGTCGTGGACTGACCATTCACACTCACTCAATAGACCAGAATGAGTAAGTGACAAATCAAGAGCTGAATAGGTTCCTGTGCCAGGGTGTAAATATGTATTTGAACAATCATTATATGTGCAGAAATCATTTTTTGTAATAAACTCCTCCAGTATTTTCCCTTTAGTACTAGTAGTTGTACCACCCCAGAGTAGGTTGTGGCCATTAAAATCACCCATAATACAGGGTTTCGGGAGTTGATTGTAAAGGGTTTGAATATCAGCCTGCTGAAGAGCTGAAGATGGTGGAATATATAGCGAGCAGAGAGTAAAAGTAACTTGCAAAGTAAGTCGTACTGCAACTGCTTGAAGATTAGTTTTAAGGATAACAGGGCTTTGAAGTACATTATGTCTCACAAGGATGGATGATCCTCCCGTGGCCATATCACCCGGAGGAGAAAAAGAATGATATGCATTGAAGTGACGCAAGCTGAAATTATCTGTCTGCTTTAAATATGTTTCTTGAAGACAGAATGCTGATGGACTTATGTCCTCGACCAATAGATATGATGTGCATTGAAGTGACGCAAGCTGAAATTATCTGTCTGTTTTAAATATGTTTCTTGAAGACAGAATGCTGATGGACTTACGTCCTCGACCAATAGCAGTAAGTCGTTAAAGTTGGTCTTCAGTCCTCGGCAATTCCACTGTATAATATTGTTTTGAGAACCTATCTTTTGGGAGGTGTGACTGGGGATCTACCCCGTACCTTTTTAGAGGGCGATACGCTTTGCGCCCGCGGCTGGATGGTTTCAGGAAAATCCACTCTTTCAAGAGATCCAAACCTATTAAATAGTTGGATCGAATTATCTGACCCCTTTGAAATCCTATCACTCTGTCCTTTCGAAGATTCAGTTCTTGTTTTGCTTTGTTTCACATTTCTTTGAGATATTTGTGGTTTTTGTGCTTGAGACTTCTTCTGAGTGAGAGATGATGATTGACCTTGAGAAAGAGTCTGTATGTCAGAGCGTGAATCAGATGTTTGAGTTGACTGTTCATTTGAATATATTTGAGGCGCTTCAGAGTTCAACCATGTCAAGTCTGTCTGGCAGTCAACAGATAATGTTGTGACTTTGGTTGTTATTTCAGGGGTTGTCTGGAGGACAGACGCACAAGTTTCCGTGCCTTCCTCAGACTAAACAAGTTTCTTTGCTTCAGAAAAAATGATGTTTCTGGAAAATTCAATTCTATTTATTTTCATGTGGTGTTTCCAGACAGGACAGTCTTTAGAGTATGATGGGTGACACCCTGAACAGTTGGTACATTTTTTAGCATCATTGTCACAGTCTTCCGTTGTATGAGTTTGTTCACCGCAATGAGCACATGTGACAGGTCTTGTGCATGTATTGACGCCATGGCCAAATCTTTGACATTTGAAACACCTTAATGGGTTTGGAATAAAGGTGTCAACTTTGATATTGCTGTAACCTGCTTTGATTGATGTCAGAGCAGTCGGCGTTGAAAATGAAAAAAGGTACGTGTTGGTTGGATGTGTTTGTGAGTTCTTTCGTGTTGAGAACCGTTTAACAAACATAACGTCTTGATCTCTCATCTCAAACACTATGTCCGCTTCCGTCATATCAGCAAACAACTGATCCCTGTCTCGTACAATTCCTTTACTGGTATTGAGCGTTCTATGTGCTGTAACTAAAACAGGAACGCCGACAAATGAAACTGTTGACATAAGGTTGGTAGATTGCTGTTTCCTTTTGCATTCTATCAGCAAAGAACCTGATCGTAGTCTTCGGACGTTTTTAACTTCACCAGCTATGCCTTGAATACCCTTACATATGGCAAAAGGGTTAAGTTTGAGAGGTGTTTTGTCAACTGTCTCAAGCACTAAAAATCGTGGCCAATGTTCTACAGATTTTAATGGTCTTTGCTCATCTTCATTATCCAGTGGACGTTTTGGTTTTTTTGGAAGGGGTTTGGTATTTCATGTTTGTTGGTTTGATGGTTCATCATCCGAGCTCCCCAACCCCTACGGAGTATCACAAGGACAATGCTAAATACAAGTGGGTCTCAAACTTACAGCACCAAGGATACCCGGATGATATACTCCAGCAGAAACATTAAAAGATTAACAATTCTACCAGATTGGCCCATGAGCCACCGCCTTCTGGGCATAAGACTCTAGGCAAAGTTCAAAACATCATATTGAAAAATCGTTGATATTTGACATAAACAAATGTGCCAAGTCGAAAAGTAAACTTTTTCAAATTACATTTGTGTATTGACATACAAGTCCATACACAGGGCTCCATACACCAGACTACCGTCCTCCACCGACACGGGACGCAACCCACGGCAAACAGGGTGCCCAATTCGGTCGCTCCTTGCGACCAGCAATGGGGTGCTTTGGACCTAGTTGACCCGGGTCCACACGGGGATTTGAACGGCTCTTGGCGTTACCCAGCACCCACCACGAGGAGGTGGCCGTTCACGGGTGCCTATAATGATCAGACAGGGGAGAACCCACGCGGACTTGAAATTGCCTGTTATTTAAAAATTTAGCAATGAATTCAGGCAAACGACCTCACAAACCGAAATCATGTTAATCTCTCAGTATGCCATATTTCCAGGTTGTGTCATATGCTTTTTCAAGATCAAAAAAGATAGACACAGCATGTTGTTTATTAATCAGTGTGTTTTTCAGAAATGATTCTAAACGCACTAAATGATCGACATTACTTCTGTTTTTCCGGAAACCAAATTGTATACCTGTGATAAGATTATTAGTTTCCAAGTACCAAACAAGTCGATTATTTATCATACGTTACATGGTCTTGCAAACACAGCTAGTTAATGAAATCGGACGATAATTAGATGGATCCTTATGATCCCGTCCAGGTTTAGGTATTGGTACTACTATGGCATCACGCCATGAAGAAGGAAATTTCCAAATATCATCAAATATTGATAAGAGCGTCTCTAAACAGGATTCTGGTAAGTGCTTCAGGAGTTGATAATGTATCTTATCAGCTCCTGTAGCAGTGTCATGAGCTTGATCAAGAGCAGTATGGAGTTCATGAATAGAAAATGTTTCATTATAATCTTCCCCATTATCAGAATTAAAATTAATAGTTTTCTTTTCTTGTTGTTTTTGATATTGCTGAAATTTAGTCACTTCCACAAAAGTCATCGTGGACTGACCATTCAAATTCATTTAGTAGTTCTGAATTTGTGAGTGACAAGTCAAGAGCAGAATAGATCCCTGTACCAGGGTGTAAACACGTGTTGGAACCATCATTATGAATACATAAATCATTGTCAGAACAAAAGTCCTCCAACAATTTACCTTTAGTGTTTGTAGTTACACTACCCCAGAGTGAGTTGTGCGCATTTAGATCTCCCATTATAATATAGGGCTTCAGGAGTTGGTCATATAGAGCTTGAAGATCAGTTTTGGCAAACGTCGAAGACCTCGAAATGTATAGAGAGCATAGCGTAAACGCTACATGTAAAGTAATTCTCACTGCAACAGCCTGCATATTATAACACTAGAAAAAAAAGTTCACCTTTACAAGCTTGTAAATCTATTGTAAAGATGATGTTTACAAGACATTTACAATCTTGGAAAGATGATGTTTACAAGACATTTACAATTTGTAAAGATCCACAAGGGGAGATAACTGGTGGGTGATGGTAAAACAGTCCGCAAGGCCTGAGGTTTACACCTAATAAATCCCAAAGGCTGATTACAGTTTGACCCCTGGACATAATTTATGACGTAATTGGGGCGTGAAATGAGAGTGGAACAGACCACTGTTCAGTGTAGAGTGGTCACTCTGTTAGGGGTAGGATACTGATGCTCTTACCACAGTGTTCGGTGGAGTGAAGATGCATGGATGTTTCTTTCACTATGCGCAGGCTGTTTAGAAAAGAATTCCGACTCAGTATTCCGCTTATTTTGTGTTTGGGAACAGTAAATAACAATAACCATAAACAATATCACTTTGTCACCTCTGATAATATGCTAAATGATAGAGATTGTGTTGTGATAACATAACACATGACAATATATGTTGCTATGAATCATGTGGTCGATCCAACCTTTACCAGTAGAACCAGTGATGCAGATGGGATAGGTCACCTTTTGAAATAATTCACAATCATATTTGATTTTTGTTGTTTCTGTTGATTCTTCCTTTCTGTGGTCAGCCCACCAACAATCCACCATAATCCCATAAAATCATTGAGGCATGAAGTCCTATAAGCCGAATGAACTGTACCTAACTGAATAATTTTAGGCTTCGTGGGACTACACCTATTGTACATAGGATAGTTGCAGTTAACACATACTGCTATATTTAACATAACTAAACAATAACCTTCAGGAATGGAACCCCATGACAGAAATGTGCCCTGGACAAATAGCAGGTTGGGGGTTGGCATGGGAGGTTATAGTAACTTGTTGGAAAAGCCGATCCCAACGTTTTCGAGATGATAAATTTCATGTTGGACTGGAGACGCAAATTACTAAAGTGAACATGGTGCAACATAGTGCTGGCCAGACACTGCTTCCAAAGAAACAGAAACATCAAGACCTCCAGAGAGAACTGCCCACCCTGGAACATTGGGCATTATTGATATGTTGTATTATTTGTGGTTATCTCATGGAACGAAACTTTCTTAAAGGTCACATACAAAGGAAAACCCAACATTGCAGATTCTGATACCTTTCGGTATGCAGTTACCGAAACAAATCATCAAAAATGCCAATTCAACCTATAAAGAAAAAAACGCGATGAAAAAACCCGCGAAATCGGAGTTCAAGCGATTTACTAAATTTCCTCCAGCGCTGGGGGAAAAAATGGTTTCAACACCTGTGCTGCGCTGCGTCCATAACGCATGCGCAGTGAATAGGTTCGCAGAGCTTGAAACAGTATGCATGCCCGGAGTATGAGGTCGTGTGCAGTAGTCTAATGTTGGTTGTGTACACAAACAAGTAAATATTCTACTCGTTACATTAAAAAAAATATGTTGATTGTAAGAAGCAGCCTCCGTCAAAGAGAAAGCTTAATGTCTGGTTTATTGACACCTATATGTATGGCTGCCTGTCTGCTAAAATCATTGACCACATGCAATTTAAACTTGACACCTATCAGGTTATACGCCATAAACAAAATAAATTGATTGATGACTCATGCACCCGATGTAATGAAGCAGGTGTGATACTTGTACATATGACATGTTTTGATGTCTATGGGCTGCAAAGAAACTACATCCGTTTTGTCTCGGATGACTGGATCTCACGGAAACTGGTGCAAATTCTTGTCAGTTTCAAGTACTGCTTTGTATTTGGACGAATGACAGTTTCCAGTAGTTCACCATCTGAGATGATTTTTGATTGGATCGAACGCAAATTCAGAGATGGGTTTACAAGACCCAACATCTCTACATAACAACATAGTGTATATGATTTTGTTTGACAACGGTATATCAATCCATACTGGAACGACGCATCAAATACAATACAAACAGTTGTTATCCATAATGAATCTTCCTTTCTTGTGACTCGCCATACTTCTAAAATGCCCATCAAACACATCATCTTTCTGAACACACTATGGGTCCCACCTTATGAGCCCTCGGCGTATCAGCAAATGAGGCAGACAATAGGTAGCCGTCGTCACACTTGAGTGCACATCCACCAGCTTTGACTGGGTTTGGTCTCCCGCGGGCTTCGTTACGAGGGACGCGAGTCCAAGTACAACATATTGCACTTCTGAAACGCGATTGTACGCTTCTAATTTTATTTATTTGTTTTCTTACAAACAGCAGAACTGATATAATGGAATATATGTTACTAGTACTTATAGTAGTGGAATATTTGACATGTTGATATTTCATATCGTTTTTTTTTTTTTTTTTATCTCGTGAACAATAGTGGTAACGCCAAATACTAGTAAGCTCTTACCCACTTTGTGCTTGTATAAAAACACAGAATGGCCTTCGTTCGACTTCGTGCATTGTCATTTTATTCACATAGCATAGGAACCATATTTGAGATGTGGCGAGTCACACTGCTTCCATTTCCCTCGTTATAGTTCATACTCTGCTGCATCTTTTTTGGATAAAAAAAACATTTTGACATTGTTTCTGCTGAGTTGTAGGCTGGTTTGACATCTTGCAGTGTCATCATCGCGATAATGCGCCGAGGAGTGGGTTGTTTAGGTGGTGAAAGTTGTAATGTGTTGAATTTGGTTTATAACGTGTGAACAAGGAATTTAGCTTATCATAACATTGAAATAAAGTTTATGTTCCCTTGATGGTGCTCCATGGTCAATACTGCACTATTGATGAAAATGGTATTCTATAATGTGGGATTTCACTTTTATAATATTCCCGTCTTTCATGCGAATTAAATTATCTCAAAACAAATGGATAGTGTCATGCTTACACTAGATGTTTATTTAACTTCAGAAAGGAATCATCAGATTGCAACAAGAAAGAGAAAGAGTAAATTCCATGCGAAAACATCCCATTTACAAATTTACAAACAATATGTTGCACATTATTATCAAATATACATAAAAACAATCCAAAACAGTGGGGTAGCATTTTAGTTTCGCTTTCGCTCATCATGTGGAAGATCCGGTTCCATTTAACTTAGACGTTATGGACGAAGCCAATTTCTGGAGTATTGTTTTGTGGCATTGCAAAATGCGTCCTACAGCATTCCGTATTCGGTGTTCACCCATGAAAGATCGTCCTTCATTATGGGAAATTCAGATCTGGATGGTGGTTAACGGATACGTTTGGCCTTTGGGATAGCTCCTTGACCTTGTACTTTCCTGAACGTTGCATCTGCAAGCCTTTTTGCCGTCATCAGTTCCCGAGATTCTGTCTTCGGCCTTACAATAAAATATTTGACGCCATCTTCATCAACATTACTTTCCTCTGATGTGCCTTCTTTAACGCTTTTTCGTACTTTGCTCTCTTATGGCTGGGGAGATCTGTCTGTCGTATCCCTTGGACTCGATTTCGACTCTTCTGAAGAAAACCGCAAATATACGATAATACTTGCATTTAGTGAATGGTAAACCAATGTGAAAGTAGAATTAATGGTTATTCTCATAACCTAATAGCAAGTATTAATGATAGTTGTATATTTAGAACACAGGTGTTGTATGGACCACATGTTCACTCCTTTAAAACATCACACGGATTAATACGATGGGGTGATAATTACTGTATCTCTCAGTCTTCAAGAAAGCCTCAACACATAACAAGGCCTAATCCCTTGTTCATTGATGAGCAAGTCAGTAAAGGTTCATTAATTAACAAGGCCTAATCCCTTGTTAATTGATATCATTTCAGTTAAGATTCATTAATTAACATGCCTTCTTCCTTGTTAATTGATGGTAAGCCAAGTTACGTAGTGCATCCTCTTAAAACAGTTTAATCTAATTCTTGATTCCTGAAAACTAGTTAAGTTGGTTTTTATGTTCACTTACTGTAGTTTTTCTGGAATATTTTCTCATGGCGTCATTGTGTTGGTCGCTTTTCTTTCTTGAGGCATTTTCCTTTTTCGTCTGCAAGCACCTTGTAATAGCCACGGCAACAAACAAATTACAATACCCTGACAGAAACTGTATGTTTCACTAAAGCTGACATATATATTATACAGTGATTACAGAATTATAACAGGAAGTCGTCACCAAACACATGCACCCTATTCAAATGGTTAAACAAAATCACCCATGAAAAATCACGTTCTTGCATAATTTGACTGTACGAGAAAACCATCTTTGGAGCTCAAGAAATGAGTAATCTTATTTACATGACAGTGGGCTGTGCTCATCTATTGCTGTGCAATGATGCCTATAAATAAATGCATTACCAACTGATTAAGACCTATACAGCAGAACTGCAATACCTTGAAACTCAGCACGAGGAATAGCAGGCAGTGCTGTCTTAGCAAAATCCCATGCATAATCTATAATGTCTTTATTCTGTCCTGTTTCCAACCTGACAAAATACAATTCTAACTTTATTGTCAGCACAATGAAGATAAATTCATGTAAAGGTTATTGTGGAAACACTTGAAGTTTTACTTATTGAACGGTTTCATGCATTGAAACGCTTGCAGTTACGTGTTTTGTTGGCTCATATTAACTATATTCTTACGTCTGTTGTGGATTTAGGGTCATTCCTCTGACAGACTCTGCATTCCTTAGAGCCTGCCTCACTGTTGCCTGTAAAAATAGATTCATGCGAAAAATACGATTAGCATTTTGAAAAACCTAACAAATGAATAGCAGGTATTACAAATAAAGTCTTAAATAAAGCCGAATTATTGAAACACATCCTTCAACAAAAATATATGTACGCCTTCCGGAAGAAAGCATTAAAATATAACAAGAAGCAAATGCTGGGTTCTAGGTCAGAGGTGAGGCTGATCTGTGGGCTGCCCTTATATAAGATGAGTATGTTAGAATGGGCAACTACCGTTGCCAACAGCAGCAGCAGCAAAGGGCAACAATGTTGCCAGCAGCAGCAATGGGCAACAATGTTGCCAGCAGCAATTATAGCAAATTGCATTCCTGCTGAAAAGCAGACAATAATAATACCAAGCCAAAAGATTCCTATCCGCTGAGAAGCAGAAGGGATAAACAGATTCCGGCTGAAGAGCCGTCCTGCCATAATTTTGAATATTGCCTAAGCAGTAATGATTGCAGCCCACAAGATCCAGGCCACCCCTAACATTTATTGAGATATGCATATGATGTTTTACAGACAATACAGGCCCTTTGCCAATAATGTACAATCTGGAGACAAAAGAAGAAAGAGATGTCTGATAAGGGAAGGGTGGGAGGGAAGCGAAAATATATAACTTATTGCTGTTGACGAAGCAGATAGACTCACCGTGTGAAACACAAATCAGTGGATGAAGAAACGATGACGCAATCAGACGCAGACACCTGACGTCATTAGGTGACGTAAGCAAAGATAAAAGAGCGGGAAGAGTGAACTGAAAGAAAGTGTGAATGGTTTCAATAAACGCATTGATTGTTAAGCACTAAATGAGATTATTGAAACGTATCCTTCAACAAAAATATATGTACGCCTTCCGGAAGAAAGCATTAAAATATAACAAGAAGCAAATGCTGGGTTCAAGGTCAGAGGTGAGGCTGATCTGTGGGCTGCCCTTATATAAGATGAGTATGTTAGAATGGGCAACTACCGTTGCCAACAGCAGCAGCAGCAAAGGGCAACAATGTTGCCAGCAGCAATTATAGCAAATTGCATTCCTGCTGAAAAGCAGACAATAATAATACCAAGCCAAAAGATTCCTATCCGCTGAGAAGCAGAAGGGATAAACAGATTCCGGCTGAAGAGCCGTCCTGCCATAACTTTGAATATTGCCTAAGCAGTAATGATTGCAGCCCACAAGATCCAGGCCACCCCTAACATTTATTGAGATATGCATATGATGTTTTACAGACAATACAGGCCCTTTGCCAATAATGTACAATCTGGAGACTGAAGAAGAAAGAGATGTCTGATAAGGGAAGGGTGGGAGGGAAGCGAAAATATATAACTTATTGCTGTAGACGAAGCAGATAGACTCACCGTGTGAAACACAAATCAGTGGATGAAGAAACGATGACGCAATCAGGCGTAGACACCTGACGTCATTAGGTGACGTAAGCAAACATAAAAGAGCGGGAAGAGTGAATTGAAAGAAAGTGTGAATGGTTTCAATAAACGCATTGAGTGTTAAGCACTAAATGAGATTACAGCTAGTAAAACATCGTATAAGAATGCCTTGTCTGAAAACGTTACAAACATTTACAAAGAAATGCGCAATCAATTTAGTTTCTAAAATATATTTGATTTGATTTTGAAATGCCTAGCAATTTTGAAAATGATGTGGTTTGTGAGTAATTGGGTTAATATTTATGAAAGTCAATGTTCCATCCATGTAATGACGTGTGATATGGGAACCCAAAATACGAACATGCATGAATTCTGGGATTAGTCTGTATTGCTCCGTCATTGTTGGTTGTGATGAAACCTATCTCTTGAGAAACATAACACACAACGTTTTATGTCTGTAAGAATACGTCCCGAATCAGTCTGATACCTATTTATACATTATGGATTAATGACATGGCAGAATTACCTTTGCATGGTTTGTTGCTTTCCGTTTCTCTCCACTCTTTGGCTCTTGACTTTCCCTCTGCAATCTTTCCAGTTGTTTCTGCATATCTGCAATCTGCAAATGAAATTACTGAAAGTAATGTGCGTTGTTGCAGTTACCTTTTACTCACTGAGTGCCATGTTCACACTTTCTTAAAGGTCACATGCAACGTAAAACACAACTTTGCAGATTCTGATACCTTTCGGTATGCATGTACCGGAACAAATCATCAAAAATGCCAATTCAACCTAATATAAATTTGAAGAAAAACAAGCCCGCGAAATCGGAGTTCAAACGATTTCCTAAATTTCCCCCCGCACTGGAGGAAAAAGTGGTTTCAACACCTGTGCTGCGCTGCACCATAATGCATGCGCAGTGAATAGGTTCGCAGAGCTTGAAACAGTATGCATGCCCGGAGTATGAAGGTCGTGAGCAGTAGTCTAATCTTGGATATGTACACAAAAAAGTAAATAATCTACTCGTTACATAAAGAAACTTGTTGATTGTGGTAAGCAGCCTCTGTCAAAGAGAAAGCTCATTGTCTGTTTTTTTGACACCAGTATGTCTGCCTGCTTGTCTGCTAAAGACAATAATTATTTATGCAACACACAGCTTCAGTCATTGACCACATGCAATTTGAACTTACCACCTATGAGGCTATACGCCATAAACAAAATAAATTGATTTATGACTCGTGCACCCGAGTTCTGTCTCTCCCATATTGTGTAATTAGGCAGGTGTGATACTTGTGGATTACAAACTACATCTATTTTTCTCGGATGACTGGATGTGACAGAAACAGAAACAGAAACAAATTACATAAGACTCAATAATTTAGTGCTGCACCATACCTGTCGATCTCTCATTGCCACATCTCGTTTCAGGGCACCTATTGCTTGCCACATTCTGTCCTCCATCTGCTTCGTCCTCCGCTCCATTATCTGCAGGATATCCTCTCCGGGTAGCTTCTCTGAAACTGTAGCATTTCCAGTTATTTGCAGAAATTTCGTTCAAATGTCAGATATTGACAGGCAACTCCCATTACCAAATATAGAGATAGATGTTAATTGCTAGATTTGTATAATCAAGCATATACAATCTTACACTTACAGTATCTCTTGTCAAGGTTGAAGTGTTCATTCTCTTCAGTTTCGCTGTCTGCAGTTAGAAACAGTAGTATGTGTCACACATAAACATACTATACATAACCATGAACGATGTCACCTCATTTATGTTGTAATTACTTTAGCCAGATTCACAAGCAAGCCAGATTGCAACTCAAGACAAAGTACCTGATAGCATGAATGTATCCGCTGCAGTTGCACAGGCCGTTGCAGTAGGAGTGGATGTGAGCGGTTTAGCTGGTCTATAGTGACTGGTCTTCCTTGTTCTCGCCCGTGGACGTGATATCCCTCTGGATTTTTGGATATAATTCACTTGCACGTTTAGACAATTATCATAATGAAATATGTACAAGATACATGTCATACCTTGACATGCCTATTTCGTCGGTTGAGGTAAAAAATGTGAACACAGTTACTATTGTCTGGGTAGCGACTTATTTCACGACTATAGGATTACCTTTAGTTGAGATGGAATAAGGTTTGCCTTTACTGACAGATACATCCTCATGGATCTCCTAATGCCTGTGACATTTAAATATTACATTGCAGAAGTATCATTAGACCATGCTGATAATATGCAGTTGTGACACTTTAATTACCTGGCTGCTCTGGACAGAGTCAGTACGGCTAGTTTGCTCTTCTCTCGTTTGGAAGTCACTCCCTGGAGAACAAATATCGGACACAGGCATTATTAGGTGACTCGGAGCATACAGGCATTTAATTATAGCAACAAGGAGAAGACAAAAATACATTTTGTACAAAATCTTACATTAAATTGACATAAGTATCATCTGTGATGTAATACATTAGTGCTCTGATAAAAAGGCAGAGGTGTATCACTTTTATGATGTCAAAGAACACAAACATCACAAAATTTGAATGTTACCTTGCTTCGTGAAATTACATGCAACATGTAATCCTTCAGCGCAACCACAAAAAATAGCCGGTGTTACCTGGGGAATATATTCCACACCATAGCCTGATTAAATCCCAGGAAGGATATTTATGACATGTAATGAACCTTTGATCAGCCAGTTAGTCGGGCTGTTGTTCTCATATCGTGATTCAATATACTAAATGCAGGGATACTCTACAGCTCTGTGTATTGAGCTCCCTGCCAAATGGTATGGTAGTCTTGAGTGTAAGATTTCTGAACAACCGTGCTGCTGAAGGATTGCCTTACTGATTTTATAAATGATATACTTGTGTCATCTGTAATATACTCACCTGAGCTGAATGTGCCCCCTGAAGACATATCGCTGACAGACATTGTGAACGGCTTTGAAGATACAAAATCTCAAATTCACGATAGCAAAAATGTTCGTATGTTGGTGTGGAATGATCAGCTGCATTTGCCCATCGGGTGTTCATATATGTATTTAGATCTCAAAAGCTCATCCAATTACGTTAAGTTGCTCTTCCTCTCTGTAACTTCTCCAACTTTCTGCTGATTTCATTTGCCTTGTTCTTTATGCTTACATTCACCAGCATACCCCGTGAGTCTACATCATTAATTCTAGTTAACGCATGTCACAACCTAAACGAACATCCCTATTGTATGCTTTGGTAGAAAAAATACAATGGACAGTGCACGTGTACACAACAGTTTGTGAAACATGTAAATAAAGGTATCTCACTTTGATACGAATTTTACCCATTGAGCATGTTGTTGATATAGACTATTGTTCATCAAGACTAAGTGTTATGAAAACACTAACTCAAATCAGCCAAATAATCCCACTAGTGGTATAATCTTTGGACTAAGTTTTTTTATTTTAAGAGTAAGAGGATTATAAGGCATCAAAACTAACATCAAAACTAACATCAAACCAAATCAGCCAAACCAGTGGCCGGTGGCCAGTGGAACGGGTTTATTTTTAGAGTAAGAGGATTATAAGGCATGATCAACAGGGTTCGCTTGTTTAATTAATCCCACACGGCCATCACCAGCAGAGCGTATGGTGTTTTTATTGTACCTATTTATTGTGTTAGTTGTTTATTCATGAAAAAGAAATGGAATTGTGAACAACTTTAAATAAAGTTGATATCAACACCGCTACTATACAACATACAATACAATTTAAATGCAGCATGTGTTGTCACATGGACCACACAGACGCACATACATACATACATACATACATACATACATACATACATACATACATACATACATACATACATACATGCATGCATGCATGCATGCATGCATGCATGCATGCATGCATGCATGCATGCACGCACACACATACATACATACATATTTGGATTACAAACATGGGTACAGTTTGAAGACAATCTTATATGGAAATAGTCAATTATCTGATCTTGATAATCTTTCCATCTTAGAATCTGTCTATCTCTTCATCACTGCTTCTTCGAGATTTGATACTAAATGTGATTGAAAAATCAAACTCCTGGTTTGTCATATGATAATCTTGTGTTAGAACTTTGGTTTATCTACCGCTTTGTAAAGTCCATTGGAAAAGCATTAACATAAGCTTTTAGCTTGTTTGCCAGCCCATTCGTCTTCACGATTAAATATGTTCAAACCATGTATGTACTTTTACATCTAACTCTCCCCACCCCCTTTTTTTAAAGAGTCCACATAAAGTGGTAACAAACCAGCTGTAGCAAAATAGAACATTTATGAGAAGGTTATTGTTAATTATTTTGGGTGTCTCGATGGTAAAATTGTGGATGCTCACCGAAGGCACCATGACAAGAGACACAAAAACATCTTCAAGCAGGAAAAAAGACCCAGACAGAGTATGGAGAAGTTCTTTCTCATCTTGTTTGACTTTAAAGTTAATTGTGTATGAAATGAACCGTCATTGTGATGTATGATTGTGATTAGTACTTTATGAATTTCATATAATTTACGCAGTAATCAAATGCAAAGCATTGTGTACAGTTATGTATGTTATGTTTTATGCACATAGAACATAAATATACAAATGATACACCGTCACCCCCGCCCCACCTAGCCTCATAAGTCCCATAACCATCTTATTCCTTAAATAAACAACTTGCCGGACTGGGAAAGAGGAACACCCTAACCCACTCTGACTTTGTCAGTGACCAGCTTTGACAGTAGCTGGTTAAGGAAGAGGACACCCTTTCATCTCAACAGCGAATTGTTTTTATTGCGCCTTTCAAAATTGATCTTGTGATTGCATTGGGTAATTGCTTAAAGTCACCATAATAACTTAGTATTGACATAGATCAGGTGATGCATAGGTATATAAAACTTTAAAGCTACTACAGATGGATCGTGCATTGATTCGTTGCCAATAGCTGGCCACAGCCACAGTTAATTATCGGACTTTCGACGTCATCGGTATCTTCTGAACAACTAGGGCTGCTGTATTCAGTGAGTAGTTACTTCCCTCATTCCCTTAGTTATCATCTGATAGTTAACTAGGTACATGTAACATTCAAGTTCCAATTTAACAAGGAAAACTACATTGTAAGTTTTCTGAATACTGCTGAAGCACAGACATATGTATTTGTACGTACATTACATCATGTTATTTGACAGTGTTAGTGCTATATTATATTTCTTCTTCTTTCATTTGTGTAGGTGAGATGGTTAAGAGAAAACAGTGCGTTACTTGTAGGGAAACGTTTTCTGCCGGGAATTACAGAAGACACACCCTGCTGTGTACAACCCGTCTCAAGGAGACTGAAAATGAACTTTCCGTGGAAGATGTGTCAGCTGATAATGCACAGGAAGCAGACGAAGAGATGGATGAAGAAGAAGTGTACCTTGACGAAGAAGAGATTGAAGAGCTCCTTTGCAGTTTTCAACCCCGACAAACACAAAGGCAACACGTAGAAGAGCAAACTAACCATACCCCCTTCTTGAAACTTGTGATATTTTGGTCGTGCTTATTTCTCTGTCTTTGGCAGTTTGTATTTTATATATCGACGAGTGCTATAACCGTGCTTCTTCGGTTCATACACGGACTTCTTGAAGTGGCTTCCAAGCATTATGAGGCACTTTCTATACTCTTGCCTCTGTTCCCAACCAGCGCTTATCTATTGCATAAACATTTGACATTTGACAAAAATGATTTTGTACATTATGTGGTCTGTCCATCCAGTAACAGTGTTTATTCATATACAGACTGTTGTGTGCGTTGAAGGCCAGGGCAATAGCAGACATTGTAATTACGTTCAACAACCTAATCATCCTATCCGACATCATCGACGTTCTTGTGGTGCAAGGTTGTTGCAGACTGTAGACTTGTTCCGTACAAATCTTAATATTACAAGCCATTAAGAGAGTCGATTCGTGACCTGACATCAAGATCTGGCTTTGTCACTAACTGCGAAGAGTGGCGGTCACACAGTAGATCATCTGACACACTGTCTGATGTTTATGATGGTCAGATTTGGAAAAAGTTTAGCGAATTCCTATCTTTCAATTATCTCAACAATTATGGCCTGATGCTGAATCTCGACAGGTTTCAACCCTTCAGACATGTCAAATATTCAGTTGGTGTTGTGTATATGGTTTTGTTAAACCTGCCCCGTGAAGAACGGTTCAAACGAGAAAATATAATTTGGATCAGTATTATTCCTCACATGAAGAAAGAGCCACCCACAAATACATTTGTTCAGCCGCTAGTTGATGAGCTCATAGAAGCTTGGAATACTGGATTTACTTTCCAAGACAGGACCTTCCGATTGGCCTTAATGTGTGTGGGCTGTGATATACCTGCATGTAGAAAACTTTGTGGATGTCTCGGTCATACTGCTACGAGAGGATGTTCTCGATGTTGGAAAACCTTTCCTGGAGAATTTGGAAAACGACATGATAGTGGCTTTGATAGGACAAAGTGGAAGCCCAAGACGGATGAGAGCCATATATCAAATGTTCGACAAATAAGTTCAAGTACAACAAAATCAGAACGAGAGAAACTGGAACGTTTGCATGGCGCACGATACTCAGTGCTATCTGAGCTACTATACATTGACATTATCCGTATGTCAGTGATTGATCCTATGCACAACCATTTCATGGGAACAGCTAAACATATGCTTCAGTTATGGAAAGATACTGGTGTGTTGATGGACAAGGACTTTGCTCTCATTCAGACCAAAATTGATGTGGGGTAATTTCCTAGTGACATTGGACGAATACCTCGGAAAATTGCATCTGGCTTTGCCGGTTTCACAGCAGATCAATTCAAGAACTGGACCCTCCTCTTTTCTATATATGCATTGAAATGGATTATACCTGATGAACATTTGGACTGTTGGCGTTACTTCGTACTGGCGTGCCTATATCTATGTTGTCGTGTTATTACAAAGAGTGATGTCAAGATTGCAGACGCACTTATGTTGAGGTTCTGTACTTCGTTTGAGCGTCTATATGGAAAAGAAAAGGTCACTCCAAAAATGCATTTACATGGCCACTTGATAGAGTGTATATTAGACTTTGGACCAGTGTATTCCTTTTGGCTGTTCAGCTTTGAACGCTGCAATGGGATGATGGGTAACATTTCTATAAACAATAAGAATATAGAACTTCAGCTTATGCGACGATTTGTAGGTCACTCACATCTTCTTGGCTTGACTTTGTGAGATGATTTCCAGCTTCCCGAAACACTCAAACCAGTTTTTACCGAACTTGTTTCTGGTGCGAAGGTGGGGACACTCAGCACAACCAGCAATGCCCTTACCAATCTTTGGAGAATGTCCTCGCGTCTTGTGGATTCTGAACAATGTTGGTCAGACATCACAGCTTATTCATATAATAAATACAAACTATGCGGCGTCACTGTAGAAGAAAACATTTTTCTCACACAAATGTATTCAAAGTTGTACAACTGTTCTCAAATATGCTTCTTACCATCCTATAAAGAGTTGAAAAATGTCTATCTTGGGAACACATTGTTTGGATCAGCTAAAGCATCAACCTCATCGTCTAATATTATAGCTTACTGGACAAACAAGGATGGCGATATTGACTGGAGTGCTTCTCCAAGGCCTGGCAAAGTAGTCCGCTACATACAGCACAGCGTGCAACTCGTAGGGAAGTTTAAACCACACCTGCTTGCTGAAGTAAGATCGCACCGAGAACTCCCAGAAGACTTGAAATACACTGTGGAAAACCAGTTGAAGCTTGGCATCCAACAATATTTGTTGACAAAGGTCCCTCGTCCTTCATGCCGATTCAACGAATCAAAAATAAATTCATCAAGATATTTGGAAAGTGCCGGAAGAAAGATGTGATGTTTGTGTTGCCAAGGGACAGATACGTGATGGTTTAAATAAAATACAGTCTGTGATAACTGTGACTCAGAAGAAATCCTACGATGCCCAGGAGACAGAAATCCTGATATGTCCCCGATTCAGAAATGCCGTGGTACCTGTGACTCAGAAATCAAATTAGTTAAAAACCTTACTCACACTGTATATTGTACATAGGAATATGTTTTACTTTCGACATGACATGTATTTTCTTGTATAATATTTAACACATCTTATTAATGAACTGCTGCTGTTGCAAAAAATAAATCCGCTCAAATGTTCCAGCGTTGCATCCATCAATTACTCGTGCTCAAGACCTTACAACCTAGGCGTCATGCTTAATGCTGTGTGAATCTATTCACAGCGTATCTCTTAGCCTTAACATTGTCCAACACATAACAAGGCCTAATCCCTTGTTCATTGATGAGCCATGTCAGTCAAGATTAATTAATTAACAAGATCTAATACCTCGTTAATTGCTGTCATCTCAGTTAAGATTCTTTAATTAACATGCCTTCTTCCTTGTTAATTGATGATGAGACAAGTCACTTAGTACATCCTCTTGAAACTGCGTAATCTACTTCTAGATTCCCGGACGCTAGCTAAATAGGTTTTTATGCAGATATCTTGTTATACACACGGCAGCAAACAAAATACTATACACTGACAAAAAGGGTATGTTTCAATAAAACTGCCATATCATTGTACATCCACCTGAAGTTGTACTTCCAAATGCAAAGCATAGTATACAGTTATGTATGTTATGTTTCATGTATGAAAAATACTTTTTCAATTTATGTAAGCCGAACATAAAACAAACAAATGACAGACAGGCACACACACACACCCCTCCCAACTCCCAACCAGCCCCTTTCCCTAAACCCTACCCAGTCATGCGTCATGGCCCTCTTACTAAACTTGCTGAACTGGCAACAGGTGTATTTAAACATTCTGCAACATACTTCTTGTAGATGGTTATATTAATCTTGTCACTCAATGATTTATTAATTCATGTCAGTATTGACAATCCAACCAATTATCTATTGACACGTGTTTGAGATTTCGTGAATACGCCAATTGCATAACACCGTTAATGAGCACCAACTCATTATGGTCTTGTGACAGGTGTTATTTGGAGAATGACGTTCCCACGCAGTAGAGTGGTAAAATCACCGGAATGAACCTAGGATGATGATCTTGAACAAAGGCAAGATGTCTGTTGTTAAAACACAAGTATTTGGTGCATAGGTCAATGCTGGCTGCAGACAATAATGACGTGTGTGAGAGTTGTTTAAAATACCTTTCTTAGTCTTCTTTCTGTAATAACAAACCTTTGCTTCACGCCCATTACACCATGGCGCGGGATCAGTTTTAAGACATGTAATACAACCTGTTTAGTCAGTCAGTGGGTCTGGTACATTCTTGTTCAGTTCATACCGTTGGTGACTTTTAATTACTTAAACAAGGAGAGGGGTAAAATAAAACATATTTGTGCTTTTGTTGATACACTAAACATGCACATGCATTTTAAAATGATTGACATACTAGCAGTAAAAAGAACAAGAATGATCCAAATGAGTGAAGCTCTATACAGGATTGGTTCCCAGCTGGTCGCACAGGACACCGAAAAGAAAACACACTAAACATGATCAACTTTCATCTCTTCATGCACCAAACGCAGTTGCATTGATATGAAGCACATATAAACAATACAAAATATGGCTTATTCCTTCAGTTTTCATGAATAAATATGTCACATGCAAGATCCATTATGCATATCAACAGTAAGAACTCTTAAAAGAACAAAAGAAATAATGAAACAGTAAGTCTACAGAGTCATGGTGATTCTTAGGAAATGGCAAAATTGAAAGAAGTAGTGGTAAACTCCTTCCTGAATTTACAAAAATTTACAAGCCTTGTAAACATCACCTTCACAACCATTGTAAATGTTTGTAAATATGACATTTACATGTTGTAAATTTTTGTAAATCACCATTTGTTTTTCTTGTGTTAGTATTAAGTGAAACAGGGCTTTGAATAACGTTTTGTCTGACTAGAACGGATGACCCGCCAGTGGTTCTATCACCCGGAGGTGAAAAACAATGATATGCATTAAACTGACGAAGTCTTTGAATGTCATTTAGAAGTGAAAATACAATATTGTACAGTGGAACTGCAGAGGATTGAGGACTAATTTACACGAATTACAGATATTAGTCCAGGATTTTACACCTTCAGTGTTATGTCTCCAAGAGACATATTTAAAACAAACAGATACATTTGACCTTCGTCAGTTTATAAGAATGAAGATTTTATGGATATCAACTTCTTTATGAGAGAACACAACGTTTCGGAGTTAATGCTTACGCCTTCATCAGGTGATTGAGAAAGGGATACAGAGGTGTATTTATATGTACAGGTAAAACAATAACAAAGTAACAAGTGGAATGAGTTAACGAAAGCTAGTATAAACAAGCACTGATAGGAAGCCGATAGTTAAGATAACAATGATGGAAGCCAATGGTAATGCATTACAGTTGATTGGGTATGTTTACATAACACAGATACGGGGTAAAGACGATGTACATGATTGGGGATAAGGATGGAAGCCAATGGTGATACATTACGCATGATAGGATGATGTACATAACACACGATAGGGGGTGAGCATGTTTACATGAGGGTTGATGATGTACAAACACAAGTAGGTAAGGATGTACTCGGGTAGATTGGCTATACATGAATTACATAGATAGAATGTACACAGGTAGAAGAGATTAATTTATCAATAAGTCCCAGGCACTTGGTAGGTACACTCCTTGGTCGCGGTTGATGGCTGGTTTCTGTCTCCGGATCTCGATGGCCTCTTGCAGTTTCCTTTGGCGCCAGTTGTTGTTGTTGGTAGATAGTATCCTAGTGTCATCCCATCGAATTGAGTGTTCAGGGTTCTTGAGAATGTGTTCAGAGATGGCCGATTTCTGGTCGAGTTTCCTGACTGAGGTCTGATGTTCCTTCATTCTGGTGTTGATTGGTCTCAGCGTTTCTCCAATGTATAGGTCGCCACAGTTGCAAGGGATCTGGTAGATGCATCCTCTCGGGCTAGGGTGTTCACAGCTGGGTCCTTTACCGTTGACTTTTAGGTAGGTCTTGATGGTCTTGCCACTGGAGAAGGTGACATCGATGCTGGCTTTGGTCTTGATGAGGCGTGATATTTGATAACTGATGGGGCCAAGGTAGGGTATGGTTACTCTGATGGGTGATGGAGAAGGTTTGGGGCGGGGTTCTCGGTCCTCAAGGGTCTTGTTGATGGTGGCTGTGACGAGCTGGGGAGGGTAACCGTTGAGTGTGGTGAATGTCTTTCTGAGGTGGTCCAGTTCATTGTTTAGGGCATCGGGGTGGCAGAGGGCTTTGGCACGTCTGGTAAGGGTGGCGATGATAGCTTGCTTGATCTGAGGGTGGTGGCAGGAGTTGTCGTGGATGTACTGGTCGGTGTGCGTCGGCTTGCGGTAAACTGAGGTTCTAAGTCCATCGTCTGTGGTGTGGAGGGATACATCGAGGAAGGGCAGGTGTTGGTTGGTCTCAGTCTCCATGGTGAACTTGATTCTTGGATGTTGGTCGTTGAGGTGGTTGAGGAGCTCATTGGGGTCGTTGTCATAGGCGATGGTGGTGAAGGTGTCGTCGACTTTGCGGTACCAACAGAGGGGCTGGAACGGAGCTGTGGAGAGGGCTGCTTCCTCGAAGGAGGTCATGAAGATTTCTGTAATGAGAGGAGAAAGAGGTGAGCCCATGGGGATTTCGTGGATCTGCTTGTATATCTTACCATTGAATGTGAAGTAGGAGGTGTCAAAGCAGCTGTGGGCGAGGTTGGTGATGCTGTCTATGGTGAGCTGGGTGTCTTCTATCCGGTTGGCGGCACCCGTGGCGAGCCACCTCCTCGTGGTGGGTGCTGGGTAACGCTAAGAGCTCGCCGACACCCCCGTTGTGGACCCGGGGGGATATTTGGTCCACCAACCCGTTTGCCGTGGGTTGCGGCCCTGTGTCGGTGGAGGAGGGGATCCTGGTGGTTGAGGGCAATAGGGGCCTGCAACCGTGTCCCTATTGCCTAATACACCACTTCGGCCCTGACTTCACCTAGACGGGTGGTTGAATGGGCCCGGTTCAACCAATCGGCTGGTCACGCCAAGCCCTGAGCATTACATTATGTAATGTTAAAAAATTGGAAATTGTATCTTTTTAAGTCTTGGCGAATTTTTGGACCTCCTTCATTTCAACTATACACTTTCATGTTTTTGCCTAGAGTCGTATGTCCAGAAGGCGGTGGCTCATGGGCCAATCTGGTGGAATGATTACACTTTTAATTTTTCTGCTGGAGTATATCATCCGGGTATCCTTGGTGCTGCAAACTGGAGATCCGATTGTTTTTAGCATTGTCCTTGTGATACTCCGTGGTGGGTGGGGAGCTCGGATGGTGAAACAATTATAAGCTCACTATGGCTTACCAAACTCCCTCCAAAAAGACCAAGCGACAACTTGACAACGACAATGAAGAGAATGAATCCACTGTAACAGAAAGTTGGCCACGTTTCCTTGTTCTTGACACTGTTGACAAGACTCCACTCAAGTTGAATCCTTTCATTATTTCTAAGGGAATATATGGCGTTGCGGGTGACATTAAGAACATCAAACGCTTGCGTTCAGGCTCCCTACTGATTGAATGTCATCGAAAACAGCAGGCCTCCAACCTATTGACACTGCAAACTTTGGCTAGCATTCCTGTTTCAGTCACTGCCCATAGAACCTTGAACACTTCTAAAGGCATCATAAGAGACAGAGACCATTTGTTAGCTGACATGTCGGAGCTGGACATTGCGTCTGAAATGAAAGATCAAGGTGTGACATATGTCCGACGATTTACTACCCGGAAAAACAATGAATTGATGAACACAAACACTTACCTCTTCTCATTCTCATCTCCAACTCTCCCCAAGTCTGTTAAAGTGGGATACTGTAATATCGCAGTTGCAGTCTATATCCCAAATCCGTTGAGGTGTTTTCGATGCCAAAAATATGGTCATGGAGTTAACACCTGTACACAGCCAGTGACATGCGCTCATTGTAGCGAGACATCTCATGTAACGGAAGACTGCACTAGCACTTTCAAAAAATGCACGAATTGTTCAGGCAATCATTCATCGTTTTCCAAAGAATGTAAAATATGGCAAAAGCAAATGGAAATAAACAAAGTAAAATTCACTCAAAACGTTAGCTTTGCTGATGCTAAAAAGATTGTGGAATCAACAATACCTCATGCAACTTATGCATCAGTGGTCAGAGTACCTTCTGAAACCATGCCTAAAGTTTCAACTTCATCGATTGTGTGTCAAACAGACCTGACTTGGGTTAAAACTGATAACCCGAAACTTTCCATGCCTGAACAATCTACTCAGACTTCAGAAACAAATGTGAACGCCCGTATGCTTTCTACAGTTCAGTCTGAAGAACAACGATTGTCACAATCTACAGAACAGACTCCTTCTGAAACAAATTCAAAGTCTAAAAGTACTGTCAAACCGAGAACAGATAATGGGAAAAAGACTGGTAGACCACCCAAGGGTTCAGATAATCGCATAAAATTATTCAATAAATATGGTTCACTCGAGGACATGGATGTGTCAGAAAACATCCACCACAGGGCACAGAGCTTGTCGCCCTCCAAGAAAGTGAGGGGTAGATCCCCAATCAATCCACCAAAAACATAATGTCTTCCAAACATATAGTACAATGGAACTGTAGAGGACTGAAGACTAATTATAATGAGTTACATCTATTAGTCCAAGATCTGGCACCATCATCGTTCTGTCTGCAGGAAACTCATCTGAAACAGACAGATACTTTCCATTTACGTCAGTACGATGCCTATCATTATTTCTCACCTTCGGGTGAAAGGGCCACTGGTGGGTCCTCAATCCTTGTTAAGCAGAATGTTATCCACAGCCATATACCACTTACAACTAATCTCCAAGCAGTTGCAGTGAGACTCACACTTCATGTTGTCCTTACATTATGCTCACTCTATATTCCGCCTTCTTCAACACTTCACCTGACTGATCTGTAAGCTCTCTATGATCAACTTCCGAAACCTTGCATTATAATGGGTGATCTTAATGGTCACAATCCACTCTGGGGTGGTACAAATAGTAACACTAAAGGTAAAATACTGGAAGATTTCATCTCAAATAATGACCTGTGCATTTTTAATGATGATTCAAGCACTTATCTACATCCTGCAACAGGCACCTACTCTTCCCTAGATTTGTCTCTAGCAGACTCTAATCTACTTAATGAATTTGATTGGTCCGTTCACAACGATCTCTGTGGAAGTGATCATTTTCCAACGATATTATCTGCATCTTCTCCGACTGATTCTTCATCTTATACAAGATGGAATTTTTCCAAGGCGGATTGGTCCTTATTTCAAACTCAATGCACATCTCAACTAAGACCCGAATGTTTCAGTGATATTGCTGATCCTATTCAGGTATTTTCTGACGTTTTAAACGTAATTGCTGATGAGTGCATACCAAGATCCTCTACAACTCCACATGTACGAAAGCCATGGTTTACGACAGACTGTAAAAGTGCTAGAAAAGCAAGGAAAAAGGCAGAGAAATATTTCCGCCATCACCCAACTGTCCATAATTTAAACAGATTTAAAATACTGAATGCAAAGGCGCGTCGTACCTTTAAACAAAGTAAGCGACAATCTTGGAGGAACTATATCTCCAAAATTAATTCGCGCATGCCAATGTCCAAAGTATGGAACATGGTTCAAAGAATTAAAGGCAAAGGTTCAAAATCTGCCGTTCACCATCTCAAAGATGGTGATAATCTAATTACTGACAAATGTCAAATTGCAAATAAAATTGGCGAAACTCTTGCCAAAAATTCTTCATCAGAAAATTACGTCCCTGAGTTTCAGAGATACCAGAAACAACAGGAGAAGAAAAAACTTAAATTTGAATCAGATAACGGTGAAGACTACAATGAAGTGTTTTCATTACATGAGCTACATACTGCTCTTGAGCAAGCTCATGACACAGCACCGGGTGACAAAATATGGACATCTGGAAACTTTCCTCCTTCATGGCGTAATGCCATTGTGGTCCCAATACCCAAACCTGGTAAGGATCCTACTGATCCTTCCAATTACAGACCGATATCTTTAACCAGCTGTGTCTGTAAAACCATGGAGCGAATGGTAAATAACAGATTAATTTGGTATCTGGAAACCAATAACCTCATTACAAATATTCAATGTGGTTTTCGGAAGAATAGAAGTACTATTGATCATCTGGTACATTTAGAATCCTTCGTTAAAAATGCTATAGTCAATAAACAACATGCTGTGTCGATTTTCTTTGATCTCGAGAAGGCTTATGACACGACATGGAAGCATGGTATTTTGAAGGATTTACATGACTTTGGGTTGAGAGGCCGTTTGCCTCTTTATATATCACAGTTTTTAAAAGACAGACAATTTCAAGTCCGAGTGGGTTCTACCCTGTCTGACCATTATAATCAGGATCAGGGTGTTCCACAAGGCAGTATTTTGTCTGTCACTTTATTTAGTATTAAGATCAACAGTTTATCCAAGGTTTTAAACGATTCGATTGACGGATCACTTTTTGTGGATGATTTTAATATTTCTTGTCGTGGTAAAAATATGCATACTATTGAACGGCAACTACAGTTGTGTTTGAATAAAATAAATAAATGAGGTCTTGAAAACGGCTTTAAATTTTCTAAATCCAAAACTAATTGTATACATTTTTGTAGAAAATATAAGCCGTATAAGGACCCAGAATTATCTTTAAATGGCACCCCTATCACTATCAAAGTTGTAAAGGAGGCCAAGTTCCTGGGTTTAATTTTCGACTCTCATTTAACATTCTTACCGCATATTAAATCCCTTAAAGCTAAATGCCTGAAGGCACTAGATTTGTTAAAAGTTCTTTCAAATTCAAAGTGGGGAGGGGATCAAGCTACCCTCCTCCACTTATACAGATCATTAGTACGGTCTAAACTTGATTATGGCTCCATCGTATATGGTGGAGCCTGTAAAAGCAACCTGAAACTTCTTGATTCTATCCACCACCAAGGTCTAAGACTTTGTCTTGGGTCCTTCAGAACCTCACCTGTTGACAGTCTCTACGTTGAGGCTGATGAACCTTCTCTTACACAACGCCCTATTAAATTGTCCTTACAATACATTACTAAATTACACTCTAATGAATCTAACCCTGCATATAACTGTGTGTTCAATCCACTGTATGAGGATTTGTACGACAAGAAGTCTTCTCTTGTTCCTCCTCTGGGGCTCAGAATTAAACCCTTTCTTTCTTCAGCCGGCATTGAGCTGGAAAACATAGCTCCCTCCCGTTTTCTTTCTTCTCCTCCTTGGCAGATGGTTAGGCCACAAGTTGACCTAACATTAACTACATTTAAAAAATCAGAAACAAATGAATTACAGTATAAACAAGAATATAATCAATTGAAACATAAATATAGCAATTATAAACCCATATTTACAGATGGGTCCAAGGATGGTGGAGCAGTGGCCTGCGCCACTGTCATTGGATCCAGAACAATATCTTTTAGATTACCAAATAATAGCTCTATTTTCACAGCAGAAGCTAACGCCATACTAACTGCTCTCAAATACATACAAAGACACCCTAAACATAAACAGTATATAATCTATTCCGACTCTCTTTCTTGCCTTCAGGCTATTAAAAATATTTCTTGTAAACATCCACTTTTAATAGAAATTATTGAATTGTACAATAATCTTGCTACTGGCCAGTGCGACATCGTCCTTTGTTGGTTGCCTAGTCACGTTGGCATTTCTGGTAACACAATGGCCGATCTTGCTGCCAAGGCAGCACTCAACAAATCTGTGACACCACTTCTTATTCCATACTCAGATTATAAAGCTACAATAAGATCTTATATCCGTGATCTGATGCAGAAGAAGTGGGACACTCAAGTAGGTATAAATAAATTACATGAAATAAAACCTTATATCGGTTATACTTACTTGGGTTGTCAGTCCAGATTTGAGGAGGTCATTATGCGACGATGTCGCATTGGCCATACGAGGTATACTCACGGTTATCTATTAAAAGGTGAAGATCCTCCGTTTTGTATCCCTTGTGATGAAAGAATCACAGTCAAGCATGTCCTGCTTGACTGTGTTGAATATTCCATCACAAGGGATAAATATTTTAATTCACAAACTTTGAAGGATCTTTTTAATAATGTTAGCTCTCATTTAATTCTTGCATTTTTAAAAGACTTAGATTTGCTAAATGAATTGTAAATAGATAAATATTTTATTCTTGGAAGTTTGAATTAGTAACTTAAAGTGTTAGTGGCTGTATCCTCGAGGGGGGTTAAAGCACTGTAAAATTATTGTCCTCCTGAGAGGGTACGTAAGTCCAAAAACATTTAAAGTACATCAAAATATTCCACTGTTTCTAATCGTAGAATACGTGTCCTTTTAATTTATGGCTAGATTTTCTGAATTGCTAGCGGCTGAAGGGATGATGTAAATCCAACTAGGGTCCATGCAGGAAGCAAATGTACTGTCCCCATGGTCCCTAGCATGGTGATCTACCTTCTGTCGTTGGTGATATATAGCCCGTGTTTTATATTGTGTTGTCCTAATAGTGATCTTAGTTTTAACTTTCAAGACTAGTTTTAAATTGTAACTGTGATATTCTGGTTGTTTTACTGTCCTTTGCTGACAGGTTTATTTAAGAAATATATATCATCCATTTCAGTGTTACATGTTCTCGTCGCGGTATGGCTGAAATATTGCCGATGTGACGTTAAATATTAACTCACTCACTCATTTCAGTATTTAAAGTTCTCGTCACGATATGGCTGAGATATTGCCGATGTGACGTTAAATATTAACTCACTCACTATCCGGTTGGCTAACTTGCTGCGAAGGATGTCCAGGGCTTCTTCTAGTGGGATCGCCTATGACAACGACCCCAATGAGCTCCTCAACCACCTCAACGACCAACATCCAAGAATCAAGTTCACCATGGAGACTGAGACCAACCAACACCTGCCCTTCCTCGATGTATCCCTCCACACCACAGACGATGGACTTAGAACCTCAGTTTACCGCAAGCCGACGCACACCGACCAGTACATCCACTACAACTCCTGCCACCACCCTCAGATCAAGCAAGCTATCATCGCCACCCTTACCAGACGTGCCAAAGCCCTCTGCCACCCCGATGCCCTAAACAATGAACTGGACCACCTCAGAAAGACATTCACCACACTCAACGGTTACCCTCCCCAGCTCGTCACAGCCACCATCAACAAGACCCTTGAGGACCGAGAACCCCGCCCCAAACCTTCTCCATCACCCATCAGAGTAACCATACCCTACCTTGGCCCCATCAGTCATCAAATATCACGCTTCATCAAGACCAAAGCCAGCATCGATGTCACCTTCTCCAGTGGCAAGACCATCAAGACCTACCTAAAAGCCAACGGTAAAGGACCCAGCTGTGAACACCCTAACCCTAGAGGATGCATCTACCAGATCCCTTGCAACTGTGGCGACCTATACATTGGAGAAACGCTGAGACCAATCAACACCAGAATGAAGGAACATCAGACCTCAGTCAGGAAACTCGACCAGAAATCGGCCATCTCTGAACACATTCTCAAGAACCCTGAACACTCAATTCGATGGGAGGACACTAGGATACTATCTACCAACAACAACAACTGGCGCCAAAGGAAACTGCAAGAGGCCATCGAGATCCGGAGACAGAAACCAGCCATCAACCGCGACCAAGGAGTGTACCTACCAAGTGCCTGGGACTTATTGATAAATTAATCTCTTCTACCTGTGTACATTTTATCTATGTAATTCATGTATAGCCGATCTACCCGAGTACATCCTTACCTACTTGTGTTTGTACATCATCAACCCTCATGTAAACATGCTCACCCCCTATCGTGTGTTATGTACATCATCCTATCATGCGTAATGTATCACCATTGGCTTCCATCCTTATCCCCAATCATGTACATCGTCCTTACCCCGTATCTGTGTTATGTAAACATATCCAATCAACTGTAATGCATTACCATTGGCTTCCATCATTGTTATCTTAACTATCGGCTTCCTATCAGTGCTTGTTTATACTAGCTTTCGTTAACTCATTCCACTTGTTACTTTGTTATTGTTTTACCTGTACATATAAATACACCTCTGTATCCCTTTCTCAATCACCTGATGAAGGCGTAAGCATTAACTCCGAAACGTTGTGTTCCCTCATAAAGAAGTTGATATCCATAAAATCTTCATTCTTATAAACTGACGAAGGTCAAATGTATCTGTTTGTTTTAAATATGTCTCTTGGAGACATAACACTGAAGGTGTAAAATCCTGGACTAATATCTGTAATTCGTGTAAATTAGTCCTCAATCCTCTGCAGTTCCACTGTACAATATTATTAGAATAAACTATCTTTTGGGGGGATTTATTGGGGATCTACCCCGCACTCGTTTGGAGGGCGACAAGCTATGTGCCCTAGAATGGACGTTTTCAGAAATGTCCATGTCTTCAAGAGACCCGTATTTATTGAACAGTTGAATTTTGTTCTGTGACCCTTTAGGAGCTCTGCCACTTTGTTGTTTTGAAGCATCAGGCTTTGGCTTCGGTTTACTTTTCACCGTTTGTTGATTATCAGCTGTCGATTGAGACTTTGAGTGTGACTGGGATGATGATTTGTGATCAGAAGAAGACTTTGAGGCATTATGAAGAGATTCCTCAGTCTGTGATAATATCGCAGGGTACAAAAGCTGTGGAGAATCACAATTTACTCAGGTCAAGGTAGTTTGGCAGCCTGTGGTTGATGTTGTTTTAGAGCTACACCCCGATGATCTTTTTGCTATTGTAGC
Source organism: Haliotis asinina (assembly GCF_037392515.1). Lineage (NCBI taxonomy): Eukaryota > Metazoa > Mollusca > Gastropoda > Lepetellida > Haliotidae > Haliotis > Haliotis asinina. The sequence continues at coordinate 49,607,591 of NC_090280.1, read as the reverse complement.
ATAACTTTCTGGAAGATCAGATCTCTTTACCAGTTTTTTTTTGCCCCAGAGAAAGAGATATTTTGAGTAAATTTGATTTTGTTTATCTCCATTTGTTCTTTCCAAATTGGACACTGTTTAGAAAATGAAGAATGGTCGCCTGAACAGTTGGTGCATTTTTTAAATTCACTGTCACAATCTTCTGTTGAATGTGTCTTCTCACCACAATGAGCACACACAACAGACAATGTGCAATTACTAACACCATGACCAAACTTCTGGCATTTAAAAAACCTAAAAGGATTGGGTATATAGGTGTCTACATTGTTGTGACAATAGCCTGCCTTTACTGATCTGGGAGCTGTTGGGGAGGAAAATGAAAACAGGTACGTATTTGTCTGAATGGTCTGCTGGTTTTTCCGTGTTGTAAAACGCTTAACATATGTGACCCCTGGATCTTTCATTTCTGAAACAATTTCAAATTTAGACATGTCGTCCAATAATCCATTTCTATCCCTGATGATTCCTTTGCTTGTGTTAAGTGTCCTATGCGGAGATACCGATACTGGAATGCCGACGAATGTGGTGGTAGACATCAGGTTAGTCTGTTGTTTTCTGTTGCACTCGAAGAGCAGTGCACCTGAACGCAAACGTCTGATATTTTTAACGTCACCAGCTATTCCTTGTATCCCTTTCTGTATCGCAAAAGGGTTCAACTTAAGTCTGCTGTTATCTTTAGTCTCAATCACGACAAAACGTGGCCAGTAATCAATGGAAGTGGACAGTCTTTGGTCGTTATCATCTGGATCATTGTCAAGTGGACGTTTTTTCTTGGTAATGGGGATTTGAGAAGCCATGGTTATGGTTGAATAGTTCATCAACCGAGCTCCCCACCCACCACGGAGTAGCACAAGGACAATGCTAAAAACAAGCGGGTCTCCAACTTGCAGCACCAAGGATACTCGGATGATATACTCCAGCAGAAAAATTAAAAGATTAATGATTCTACCAGATTGGCCCATGAGCCACCGCCTTCTGGCATACGACTCTAGGCATTAATAAACAGTAACTTTTTCAAATTCTGTTTCAAAATTCGCCAAGGCTAAACAATATAAACATACAATTCTCAAATTTTTGTGCAACACTACAGAGTTGTAGCACAGGGCTTGGCATGACCAGCCGATTGGTTGAATCGGGCCAATTCAACCACCCGTCTAGGTGAAGTAAGGGCCGAAGTGGTGTGTTGGGCAAATGAAACGCAGTTAAAAGCCCATCTGCTCTCAACCACCAGGATCCCGTCCTCCACCGACACAGGGACGCAACCCACGGCAAACAGGTTGCCCTATTTAGTCGCCTCTTACGATAATCAATGGGGTGCTGTGGACACATTCTGTCCCGGGTCCACACGGGAGAAGAGCACTTAGCGTTACCCAGCACCCACCACGAGGAGGTGCCTGAAAGCACTTGACTTGTTGAAAGTGGTTTCAAATTCAAAATGGGGAGGGATCAAGCTACCCTTCTCCATCTATATCGATCACTCGTTCGTTCTAAACTTGATTATGGCTCCATTGTCTATGCTGGAGCCTGGAAAAGCAACTTAAAACTATTAGATTCAGTCCATCATCAAGGTCTAAGACTTTGTCTTGGCTCCTTCAGAACTTCACCTGTTGACAGCCTGTATGTCGAGGCTCATGAACCATCTCTTGAGCAGCGACATATAAAATTATCTTTACAGTATGTAACAAAACTATATTCAGATGAGTCAAACCCTGCATATAACTGTGTCTTCAATCCTCTGTATGAGGATTTATACAATAAGAAATCTTCTCTTGTTCCGCCTCTTGGTTTAAGAATAAAACCACTTATTTCTGTTGCCAGCATTGAGCTGGAAAACATAGCTCCTTCCCGTCTTCTTTCTTCTCCTCCTTGGCAGTTGGTTAGGCCACAGGTTGACCTAACATTAACGACTTTTAAAAAATCAGAAACGAATGAATTAAAGTATAAACAAGAATATAATCAACTGAAACATAAATATAGCAATTATAAATCCTTATTTACAGATGGGTCCAAGGACGGTGGCGCTGTGGCTTGTGTCACTGTCATTGGATCCAGAACAATATCTTCTCGATTACCAGATAACAGTTCTATTTTTACACCTGAAGCAAACGCCATACTAACAGCTCTTAAATATATTCAAACACACCCTAAACGTAAACAATATATAATCTATTCCGACTCTCTTTCTTGCCTTCAGGCTATTAAAAATATCTCTTGTAAACATCCACTTTTAATTGAAATTATTGAATTGTATAATAATCTTGCTACTGGCCCATACGACATCGTCTTTTGTTGGTTACCCAGCCACATAGGTATTTCCGGCAACGCAATGCCCGATCTTGCAGCCAAGGCAGCACACAACAAATCTGTGACACCACTTCTTATTCCATACTCTGATTATAAAGCTAGCATTAGAACTTACATCCGTGATCTGATGCAGAAGAAGTGGGACACTCAAGTAGGTATAAATAAATTACATGCAATAAAACCGTATGTTGGTTACACTTACTTGGGTTGTCAGTCCAGATTTGAAGAGGTTATTTTACGACGATGTCGTATTGGCCATACTAGATATACGCATGTGCACTTTTTGAAAGGTGAGTATCCTCCGTTTTGTATCCCTTGTGCTGAGAGAGTCACGGTCAAGCATATTCAGCTTGACTTCCATCACAAGGGATAAGTATTTTACAGTTAAAACAATGAAGGATCTTTTTACTAGCGTTAATTCATTTTTAATTATTGGTTTTTTAAAAGAGATTGATTTTTTTGGTGGAATTTTGAATGTTATGTTGTGTAAATAGATGTATTCTAATGATTGGTAGTTTGGATTAGTAACTTGAATTGTTGGTGGCTGTACCCTCAACGGGGGTTGAAGTATTGTAAAATTATTGTCCTCCTGAGAGGGTACGTAAGTCCACAAACATTCACAGTAAATTTAAGTCTACCAGGATTTTAATCGTAGTATTCATGTGATTTTAATTTCGGTTACGTTTCGTACAATCGCCAGCAGCTGAAGGGATGGTGTAAATCCAACTAGGATCCATGTAGGTAGCAAAAGTACTGTAAGTCCCCATGGTTCCTAGTATGGTGATCTACCTTCTGTTTTGGCGATCTATAGTCTGTTTTTATATTGTATTGTCTAAATAGTGCTATTAGTTTTAACTTTCCATGCTAGTTTTAATTGAAATTGTGATATTCTAGTTGTTTTACTGTCCTTCGTTGACGGGTTTTTATGATATATATATGCTCTTTTTCATTGTTGAATGTTCTCGTCACGATATGGCTGAGATATTGCCGATGTGACGTTAAATATTAACTCACTCACTCACTACAAACACAACTCGTTAAAGAGATTGGTCTGTAATTAGATGGATCAGTATGATCCCGACCAGACTTTGGAATATAGACAACACTGGCATTACGCCACGAAGGTAGAAACTCTCCTGAAGTTCATATGTGATCAAACATTTCTAAAATAATTTCTAAACATGAGTCGGGCAAATGCTTTAGAAGCTGGTAGTGAATATTATCAGCTCCTGCTTCACTATTATGAACTTGCTCAAGGGCAGTATGGAGCTCATATAATGAAAATAATTCGTTATAATCTTCACCATTGTCGGAATTAAAATTAATTGTTTTCTTCTCCTGTTGTTTCTGATATTGTTGAAACTCAGGGCCATAATTTGATGAAGATGAATGCTTGGCTACGGTTGCACCAAGTTTATTTGCAATGTCAGTTTTACTAGTTAATATAGTCTTACCGTCCTTCAGATGATGAACAGTAGATTTGGAGCCTTTGCCCTTTAATCTTTGGATCATGTTCCACACCTTTGACATAGGTGTACGTGAATTTATTTTGGAAACATACTCTCGCCAAGACTGACGTTTGTTTTGTTTACATTCACGTCTAGCCTTGGCGTTAGTAATTCTGACATTGTCTGGATTATGGATAGTAGGATGTTTGCGAAAATATTTTTCAGCTTTCTTCCTACGTTTTCTAGGCTGTTTACATTCATTAGTAAACCATGGTTTACGAATCTGCGGAATTGGAGAGGACTGTGGATTTATTTTGTCAGCAATGTCGTTTAGGATGATCGAAAATGACTGTATAGGATCTTCACTGTTCTTAAAAAAAGATTACGCTTCAAGACCATTCAGCCCTGGCAAAGTTCCTTCTTAATACGGGTGGATCATCACCAGGGTTTATTTTTTTGAGAATGGTGGGGAAGTGATCACTGCCACATAGGTCATCATGGACCATCCATTCAAGTTCATTATATGGGGTGGAATCAGCTAGTGACAGATCCAGGGAAGAATATGTTCCCGTAGCTGGATGTATATAAGTGGCTGAGTCGTCATTTACAATACATAAATTATTATGGATTGTGTCCGTTAAGGTCCCCCATAATAATGCATGGTTTTGGAAGCTGATCATATAGGTTTTGAAAACCTGATTGGCGAATATCTGAAGATGGAGAAATATACAAACTGCACAATGTCAAAGCAATGTGTAAAGTCAGGAGAACTGCAACTGTTTGAAGATTCCTATTTAGGGTAACAAGGCTATGTGTCACACTCTGATGAATCAAAATAGAAGCACCTCCAGTTGCTTGATCTCCCGGAGGAGAAAAGGAATGATAATTGTTGAACTGTCTTAAAGTAAAGGTATCAGTAGTTTTTAAATACGTCTCTTGGAGACATAGCGCTGATGGCTGAAAGTCCTGTATCAGCAATTGCACTTCGCTGAAATTGTTTTTCAGTTCTCTGCAATTCCAATGCAGTATATGTGACAGCTGTGTCATTGTGCCTCAATGGGCGATATTTCACGTGAAAGTGAAGAAGAACTATTCTTCCGCCTGTCCTTTTGGGACAGAGTTACTTCCATGTCTAGAGGTCGAAATGAATTTTGGAGAGGATTTCTATTTAATGTTTTCCCTTTCTTCCGTTTTGATTGATCTGTGGTTGTGAACTGGCACGTTGCAAGGTAGGCGTTTGTGATTACTCAGGTTGAACATCAGTCTGAGACCCAGGCGTCGACAGGATTACTTTGGCAGAAGCTTAAGTGGGTGAAAAGACCTGATTTTCTGACTTGACCCATGTCAAGTCAGTCTGACACAATACAGACGATGTTACCACAGAACGGGAGACTGCAGCGGAATACGTTTTAGTCAATGGAGGTGTTGTCTGAGTTTGAAACAGTTTCTTCGCCTCCAGGTAAGAAATATCATTTTGACACTTAAGTTTCATGATATGTGATTCTGTTTGCCACATTGGGCAAGACTTGGAAGACGAAGCATGAGTGCCATTACAATTGCAGCATTTGAGGTCCTTCTGGTAGTCAGTGCCATCATGGTTGTCACCACAAGGACGACAGACAGGAGAGTTCCGACATGAGTTTGAACCATGTCCAAACTTTTGACATTTGTAACATCGGAGTTGAGTGGGGACATACACCTCCACTCCAATGTTAACATAGCCTGCTTTGATGGAATCAGGAAGGGACGAACGAGCAAAAGTCATTAAATATGTATTGGTGTTAATGATAACACCATCTTTCTTTATTGTAAAACGTTTGACAGCAGTTACCGCCTGGTCTTTCAACTCGGTAGTGATTTCATCCTCAGACATGTCAGCCAGGCAACGAGCACTGTCACGAACAATGCCTCGACAAGAGTTCAGAGACCTGCGCACAGTCACAGCAACCACAATATTTGCAAATGTTTTCACTGACAGCAAATTGAGAGACTGCTGTCTCAGTGCACACTACACAAGAAGCGAACCACTACGGAGACGGGTGACGTTGATCACCTCACCACAAATCCCAGATATAGCTTTGAAAATGGCAAATGAATTTAGTTTGATTGGTGAAAAATAAACAGCCTCGATAACCAGAAATCTTGCCCATGAATCATTGTTAAAAGAAGTATTTCCAGATGAAACATCTAAATCCTCAAGACGTCTTTTTTTTCGCTGCGAGATGAACCAGAGTTTATTAGTGCCATGATGAAAGGAAAACGTTTCAGCACCCCTGCTCCCCACCCAGCATGGAGTGTCAACAAGGTCGGTGTCAAAAGGTATCGGATATCCTAGAAGCCTATCAGCTGCCTTGTTGACTATCAGCTGTCGATTGAGTGTGACTGAGATGATGATGATGATTTGTCATCAAAAGAAGACTTTGACGTACCAGGAAGTAATTCCTGTGTGGCATGATATAGCAGGGTACAAATGCTGTGGAGCGTCGCAATTTACCCAGGTCAAGGTAGTTTGGCGTCCTGTGGATGATTTTCTTACTTTAAAGGTAGACTACGATGATGTTTTTGCTACCGTAGCATAACTCTCTGGAAGATCAGACCTCTTTACCAGTTTTTTTTTTGCCTCGGAAAAGGACATATTCTGAGTAAACTTTATTCTGTTAATCGCCATTTGCTCTTTCCAAATTGGACACTGTTTCGAAGAAGATGAGTGATCGCCTGAGCAATTGGTACATTTTTTAAAATCACTGTCACAATCTTCTGTTGTGTGTGTCTTCTCACCACAGTGAGCACACACAACAGACAATGTACAGGTAGATGCACCGTGTCCGTATTTCTGACATTTAAACCACCTGAGCGGGTTGGGGATGTATGTTTCAGCTTGGATGTTACATTAGCCTGCCTTTACTGACTTAGGAGTGTTTGGAGACGAGTAGGAAAACAGATACGTGTTTCTTTGGATAGTTTCATTATTTTTCCGTGTTGAAAAACGCTTGACATAAAGCACACCTTGATCTTTCATTTCACAGGCTATGTCAAGTTCTGACATGTCAGCAAACAGTCGATCACGATCTCTGACAATACCTTTACTTGTGTTCAGGGTCTTGTGAGCAGAGACCATGACCGGAATGCCCACGACAGATTTAATACTCGTCAGATTGGTCGCTTGCTGTTTTTTCCCGCACTCAACTAGCAGTGCACCCGAACGTAAGCGTCTAACGTTTTTAACATCCCCAGCAATACCTTGAATACCCTTAGATACTGCAAAAGGGTTTGACTGTAATGGTTTCTTGTCAGGAGTTTCAATTACAAGGAAACGTGGCCAATATTCAATCGATGCAGACGGTCTGTGCTTAGTATCAACAGGATCAATATCAAGTGGACGTTTTGTTTTTTTGGTGGGATTTCATAAGCCATGGTTAGTGTAATACGGTTCATCATCCGAGCTCCCCACCCACCACGGAGTATCACAAGGACAATGCTAAAAGCAAGTGGGTCTCCAACTTGCAGCACCAAGGATACTCGGATGATATACTGCAGTAGAAGAATTATAAATAATTAATCTACCAGATTGGCCCATGAGCCAACGCCTTCTGGGCATAAGACTCTAGGCGAAGGTCAGAACGTCAAAAATGCATTTCAAAATCAGAAAATATCGATGAACAATAAAGCCAAGACCGAAATTAAAATGTCCAAATAAAATTTGTGCAATGGCATATATATATAGTACATGCACAGGGCTTGGTATGACCAGCCGATTGGTTGAATCGGGCCAATTCAACCACCCGTCTAGGTGAAGTAAGGGCCGAAGTGGTGTGTTAGGCAAACAGAACATGGTCAAAGGCCCAGTTGCCCTCAACCAACAGGATCCCGTCCTCCACCGACACGGGACGCAACCCACGGCAAACGGGTTGCCCAATTTAGTCGCCTCTTACGACAAGCAATGGGGTGCTGTGGACACATTCTGCTCCGGGTCCACACGGGAGAAGAGCACTTAGCGTTACCCAGCACCCACCACGAGGAGGTGGCTCTTCATGGGTGCCTCCCCACTTTGAATTAGAAACAACCTTCAATAAATCAAGTGCCTTTAGGCATTTGGCCTATAAGGATTTAATCTGTGGCAAAAAGGTCAAATGTGAATCGAAAATTAAACCTAAAATCTTAGCTTCCTTAACAACTTTGATGGGGCTGCCACTTAGAAATAGTTCTGGGTCTTTATGAGGTTTGTATTTATGGCAAAAGTGTACACAACTGGTTTTTGATTTAGAAAATTTAAAGCCGTTTTCAAGACACCATTTATTTATTTTGTTTAAGCATAACTGTATTTGGCGTTCAATAGTATGCATATTTTACCTCGACAAGAAATATTAAAATCATCCACTAATAACGATCCATCAGCTGAATCATTTAAAACATTGGATAAACTATTGATCTTGATACTAAACAATGTAACAGACACAATACTGCCTTGTGGAACACCCTGATCCTGACTGTAATGATCAGAGAGGGTACAACCCACGCGGACTTGAAATTGCTTGTCATTTAAAAAGTTGGATATAAGTTGAGGCAAGTGGCCTCGTAATCCAAAGTCCTGTAAATCTTTTAAGATTCCATGTTTCCATGTCGTGTCGTAAGCTTTCTCTAAATCGAAAAAGATCGACACTGCGTGTTGTTTATTAATAATGGCATATTTTACAAAAGACTTCAAGCATACTAAATGATCGACAGTACTTCTGTTTTAACAGAAACCACATTGTATATCTGTTATGAGGTTATTGGTTTCCAAGTACCAAACAAATCGATTATTTATCATACGTTCCATAGTCTTCCAAACGCAGCTAGTTAGTGATATTGGTCGATAAATGGAGGGATCACGACCGGGCTTAGGTATGGGAACAATAATAGGAAGGAAATGTTCCAGATGTCCAAATGTCATCAAAAATATGTAAGAGCATCTCTGAACAAGACTCAGGTAAGTGCCTGAGGAGCTGATAATGTATACCATCACTGCCTGAAGCAGTATCGTAGCAGTATATTAGCAATATCTGATTTATTGGTCAATAATTGATTCCCATATTTATGATGGTGAATGCTAGATTTAGAGCCCCTACCTTTGATTTTCTATATCACATTCCACACCTTTGATATTGGTGTGCACGAATTAATCTTTGATACATAGTTCCGCCAAGATTGGCGTTTGTTTTGCTTGAAAGTACGACGTGCTTTGGCATTTAAAATTTTAAATTTGTTCAAATTATGGACCATGGGATGGCGACGGAAATACATTTCAGCTTTTTTCCGTGCCTTCCTAGCCTGTTTGCATTCATTGCTAAACCATGGTTTACGCACATGTGGAATTGCAGAGGACTTTGGGATACACTCATCAGCTATGCTATTTAGTTCATCTGAAAAACATTGTATGGCATCAGGTATATCATGAAAAAGTTCAGGTTTGAGTTTGTCAGCACAGAGACATTTATATATAGTCCAGTTAGCCTTTTTTAAAATTGCTCCTTGATGATGAAGGAGCATCTGACGGAGCAATAGCTTTCAGAATGGTTGGAAAATGATCACTGCCACACAGGTCATTGTGGACTGACCATTCAAACTGATTCAGAAGATCCGGGTTTGTCATGGACAGATCAAGGGATGAGTAAGTACCTGTACCGGGATGTAAATACGTGTTGGAAGTATCATTAAAGAGGCATATGTCATCGTTGGCAAGAAAATCTTCCAGTACTTTCCCCTTATTATTAGTGTGTGCACGTCCCCAAAGAGGGCTGTGTCCATTCAAATCTCCCATGATGATACAGGGCTTGGGAAGGTGATCATGCAACGCCTGAAGATCAGCATGCTGAAGAGATGAAGAAGGAGGGACATAGAGTGAACACAATGTAAGAACAATGTGCAAAGTTACTCGGACAGTAACAGCTTGGAGGGGTGTATTCAGGGAAACAGGGCCATGAATAATACCCTGTCTCACCAGAATTGAAGAACCTCGTGTTGCTTTAACACCCGGGGGTGAGAAGAAATGGTATGAACTGTGCTGTCTTAAGTCAAGTTTCTCAGTATTTGGTAAATATGTCTCTTGTAAACATAGAGCCGAAGGTTTAAAACCCTGTATAAGTAGTTGTAAATCATTAAAATTATTCTGCAGTCCTCTGCAATTCCACTGAATGATATGTGAGTCATTCATGGGGGCTTAATTTGAGATCGGGATTGAGTTCTGCTATCCTTCACAATGTGCGAGGGACTAATCTCCATGTCAAGAGATTCAAATGAATTCTGAACCTCAACAGTATTTGGAAGTGAAGACGGTACCTCCAAATGCTGGAGGGACCTGGCTTTTCTTCCCATTTGTTTCTTTTCTTTTCTGGATAACTAGGCTGTGCCCTGAACTACCTTGTTGGATGTATTGTCTGGCATAATATCAGTTTGAGATGCTGATGTTGAGGTTTTAGCCTCAAGCTGAGTATTTGGAGCTACTGTGTCTAGTGTAACTTGTTGTTCGACCCAGGAAAGTGTTGTTTGCCAAGCTACAGATACTGTCACCGGAGCTGGTCTAGATTGTTGAGTTGATACAACTGCTGAAAAAGTTTTAGCTGACAAAGAAGATGCAGATGATTGTGACATCAATAACTTTTTAGCCTCATGATATGAAATGTTGTTTTTGCACTTACGTTGAAGAATTTTTTATTCATGTTCGAAAACCATCACCATCACTGCCTGAAGCAGTATCGTAGCAGTATATTAGCAATATCTGATTTATTGGTCAATAATTGATTCCCATATTTATGATGGTGAATGCTAGATTTAGAGCCCCTACCTTTGATTTTCTATATCACATTCCACACCTTTGATATTGGTGTGCACGAATTAATCTTTGATACATAGTTCCGCCAAGATTGGCGTTTGTTTTGCTTGAAAGTACGACGTGCTTTGGCATTTAAAATTTTAAATTTGTTCAAATTATGGACCATGGGATGGCGACGGAAATACATTTCAGCTTTTTTCCGTGCCTTCCTAGCCTGTTTGCATTCATTGCTAAACCATGGTTTACGCACATGTGGAATTGCAGAGGACTTTGGGATACACTCATCAGCTATGCTATTTAGTTCATCTGAAAAACATTGTATGGCATCAGGTATATCATGAAAAAGTTCAGGTTTGAGTTTGTCAGCACAGAGACATTTATATATAGTCCAGTTAGCCTTTTTTAAAATTGCTCCTTGATGATGAAGGAGCATCTGACGGAGCAATAGCTTTCAGAATGGTTGGAAAATGATCACTGCCACACAGGTCATTGTGGACTGACCATTCAAACTGATTCAGAAGATCCGGGTTTGTCATGGACAGATCAAGGGATGAGTAAGTACCTGTACCGGGATGTAAATACGTGTTGGAAGTATCATTAAAGAGGCATATGTCATCGTTGGCAAGAAAATCTTCCAGTACTTTCCCCTTATTATTAGTGTGTGCACGTCCCCAAAGAGGGCTGTGTCCATTCAAATCTCCCATGATGATACAGGGCTTGGGAAGGTGATCATGCAACGCCTGAAGATCAGCATGCTGAAGAGATGAAGAAGGAGGGACATAGAGTGAACACAATGTAAGAACAATGTGCAAAGTTACTCGGACAGTAACAGCTTGGAGGGGTGTATTCAGGGAAACAGGGCCATGAATAATACCCTGTCTCACCAGAATTGAAGAACCTCGTGTTGCTTTAACACCCGGGGGTGAGAAGAAATGGTATGAACTGTGCTGTCTTAAGTCAAGTTTCTCAGTATTTGGTAAATATGTCTCTTGTAAACATAGAGCCGAAGGTTTAAAACCCTGTATAAGTAGTTGTAAATCATTAAAATTATTCTGCAGTCCTCTGCAATTCCACTGAATGATATGTGAGTCATTCATGGGGGCTTAATTTGAGATCGGGATTGAGTTCTGCTATCCTTCACAATGTGCGAGGGACTAATCTCCATGTCAAGAGATTCAAATGAATTCTGAACCTCAACAGTATTTGGAAGTGAAGACGGTACCTCCAAATGCTGGAGGGACCTGGCTTTTCTTCCCATTTGTTTCTTTTCTTTTCTGGATAACTAGGCTGTGCCCTGAACTACCTTGTTGGATGTATTGTCTGGCATAATATCAGTTTGAGATGCTGATGTTGAGGTTTTAGCCTCAAGCTGAGTATTTGGAGCTACTGTGTCTAGTGTAACTTGTTGTTCGACCCAGGAAAGTGTTGTTTGCCAAGCTACAGATACTGTCACCGGAGCTGGTCTAGATTGTTGAGTTGATACAACTGCTGAAAAAGTTTTAGCTGACAAAGAAGATGCAGATGATTGTGACATCAATAACTTTTTAGCCTCATGATATGAAATGTTGTTTTTGCACTTACGTTGAAGAATTTTTTATTCATGTTCGAAAACTGGGGCACCCGTGGCGAGCCACCTCCTCGTGGTGGGTGCTGGGTAACGCTAAGAGCTCGCCGACACCCCCGTAGTGGACCCGGGGGGATATTTGGTCCACCAAACCGTTTGCCGTGGGTTGCGTCCCGTGTCGGTGGAGGACGGTATCCTGGTGGTTGAGGGCACTGGGGCTTTTAACTGTGTTCCATTGCCCAACACCCCACTTTGGCCCTGACTTCACCTAGACGGGTGGTCGAATGGGCCCGGTTCGACCAATCGGCTGGTCATGCCAAGCCCTGTGCATGGAGGATATGTATCATTGCACAAATTTTATTTGGATTTTTACTTTCGGTCTTGGCTTATTTGTTCATTGAGCTTTTCGAAATTTAAAATGCATTTTTGAAGTTCTGAACTTTTGCCTAGAGTCTTATGCCCAGAAGGCGGTGGCTCATGGGCCAATCTGGTAGATTAATTATTTATAATTCTTCTGCTGGAGTATATCATCCGGGTATCCTTGGTGCTGTAAGCTGGAGGCCCGCTTGCTTTAGCATTGTCCTTGTGATACTTCGTGGTGGGTGGGGAGCTCGGATGATGAACCGTATTAGACTAACCATGGCTTATGAAACTCCAACAAAAAAAACAAAACGTCCTCTTGATATTGACCCTGTTGATACTGACCATAGACCGTCTTCATCGATTGAGTATTGGCCACGTTTCATTGTGATTGAGACTCCTGAGAAGACACCGTTGAAATTGAACCCCTTTGCTGTATCCAAAGGTATTCAAGGCATTGCTGGGGATGTGAAGAACATAAGACGCTTACGTTCGGGTGCCCTGCTAGTCGAGTGCGGGAAAAAGCAGCAAGCAACAAATCTGATGAATATTAAATCTTTCGTGGGCATTCCCGTCACGGTTTCTGCACACAAAACCTTGAATACAAGTAAAGGTATCGTGAGAGATAGAGATCGATTGTTTGATGACATGTCGGAACTTGATATAGGATCTGAAATGAAAGGTCAAGGTGTACTATATGTCAAGCGCTTTACAACTCGCAGAAACAACGAAACCGTCAAAACAAATACGTATCTGTTTACTTTCTCATGTCCAAATGCTCCCAAATCAGTGAAGGCAGGCTACTGCAACATACAAGTTGATACCTACATCCCCAACCCGCTCAGGTGTTTTAAATGCCAGAAATATGGACACGGTGTAAATACGTGCACGTTGTGCACTACATCAACCACAGGCTGCCAAACTACGTTGACTTGGGTGAATTGCGGTTCTCCACAGCTTTTGTGCCCAGCTATATCATCACAGACTGAGGAGTCGCTTCCTAGTACCTCAAAGTCGTCTTCTGATCACAAGTCATCATCTCGGACACACTCAGGGTCTCGATCGGCAGCTGATGGTCAGCGGGCTGTGAGGGATAAATCGAGGCCGGGGCCTGATGCTTCGGAACAACAGGGTGGCGGGGCTCCTAGGGGGTCGCAGAGCAGGGTTCGGTTGTTCGATAGATGCGGGTCTCTTGAAGACATGGACGTTTCTGAGGGCGTCCATTCTAGGGCGCGTGGCTTGTCGCCCTCTAAAAGAGTGCGGGGTGGATCCCCAATAGATCCCCCCAAACGATGGTTTATTCCACTAATATTGTACAGTGGAGCTGCAGAGGATTGGGGACTAGTTTACATGAATTGCAGCTATTGGTCCAAGATTTTATACCTTCAGCGATGTGTCTCCGAGAGACATATTTGAGACAAACAGATGCATTTGACCTTCGTCAGTTTGATGCATATCACTGTTTTGCACCTCCGGGTGATCGGGCCACTGGCGGATCATCCATTATAGTCAAACAAAACGTTGTTCAGGGCCCTGTTTCGCTTAGTACTGAAATGCGGGCTGTTGCAGTGGGAATTACTTTGCATGTGGCGTTTGCGCTGTGCTCTCTTTGTATTTATCCGTCGACGACGTTTGCCAGGGCTGGTCTTCGGGCTCTATATGATCAGCTCCCGAGCGGGCTAGGCGGCTGACTTTGTGTGCTGGCGATTAGGTGCCTGACTCTGAGGGTGCGGGTTCGAATCCCGGATGGGACTCAACCGAAAAAAGTACTAGAATTTGTACTTTAGTAAGAGTGAGTGAGTGAGTTAATATTTAACGTCACATCGGCAATATTGCAGCCATATCGTGACGAGAACATACATGACAAAAAAGAATATATATGCATATTATGAACACCCTGTCTACGAAGGACAGTAAAACCACTAGACTATCACAGTTAATATTAAAACTAGTGTGGAAACTTATAAAAATATAACAGTAGCATTATTTGGACAATACAACATAAAAACAGGCCATAGATCGCCAACAACAGAGGGTAGATCACCATACCAGGGACCATGGGGACTTACAGTACCTCTGCTACCTGCATGGTCCCTGGCTGGATTTACACCATCCCCTCAGCTGTTGGCGACTGTATACTAGATTAGCCACAAATTAAAATGACACATATTCTACGATTAAAAAAGTGAAAGATTGAATCTGACTTAAATCGTTTTGGGACGTACGTACCCTCTCAGGAGGACAATAATTTTACGGTACTTCAACCCCCTTCGAGGATACAGCCACTAACAATCTCAGTTGCTAATTCAACTTCCAATCTTAAAATACTTATTTATTTACATGTCAGTCAATAAATTCTTTTAAAAATGCAATAATTAAATGAGAACTTACATTACTAAAAAGGTCCTTCATAGTTCTTGATTTAAAATAATTGTCCCTTGTGATGGAATATTCAACACAGTCAAGCAAGACATGCTTGACCGTGATTATTTCATCACAAGGGACGCAGAACGGAGGATCCTCACCTTTCCAAAGATATTCATGCGTATACCTAGTGTGGCCAATACGACATCGTCGTATAATGACCTCTTCAAATCTGGACCGACATCCCAAGTAGGTGTAACCAACAAATGGTTTTATTGCATGTAATTTATTGATACCTACTTGGGTATCCCACTTCTTCTGCATGAGATCACGAATGTAAGATCTAATGGTGGCTTTATAATCACTGTAAGGAATAAGAAGTGGTGATACAGATTTGTTGAGCGCTGCTTTAGCAGCAAGGTCAGCCAATGTGTTACCAGAGATTCCAACATGGCTGGGTAACCAACAGAAGACGATGTCGTATTGGCCAGTTGCAAGATAGTTATAAAGTTCAATAATTTCTATTAAAAGTGGATGTTTACATGCTAGGTTTTTAATAGCCTGAAGGCAAGAAAGAGAGTCTGAATAGATTATGTACTGTTTATGTTTAGGATGTCTTTGGATATATTTAAGGGCTGTTAATATGGCGTTAGCTTCAGCTGTAAAAATAGAACTATTGTCTGGTAATCTAGAAGATATTGTTCTGGATCCAATGACAGTAGCACAAGCCACTGCGCCACCGCCCTTAGACCCATCTGTAAATAAGGATTTATAACCGCAATATTTATGTTTCAACTGATTATATTCTTGTTTGTATTGTAGTTCATTAGTTTCTGATTTTTTAAATGTACTTAATGTTAGGTCAACTTGTGGCCTAACCAATTGCCAATGAGGAGAAGAAAGAAGACGGGAAGGAGCTATGTTTTCCAGCTCAATGCCGGCCGAAGAAAGAAATGGTTTAATTCTGTGTCCGAGAGGTGGAACAAGAGAACACTTTTTGTTGTATAAATCCTCGTGGAGAGGATTGAAAATACAGTTATATGCCGGGTTAGATTTGTTAGAGTATAGTTTTGTAGCATATTGTAAAGATAATTTTATACGTCGCTGAGTGAGTGATGGCTCATCTGCCTCGACATAGAGACTGTCAACGGGAGAAGTTCGAAAAGATCCAAGACATAATCTTAGACCTTGATGATGGATAGAATCTAACATTTTGAGACTGCTTTTACAGGCTCCACCATATACAATGGAACCATAGTCAAGTTTGGAGCGAATGAGTGATCTGTATAAACGAAGTAGGGTGGTTTGATCGCCTCCCCATTTTGAATTGGAAACAACTTTTAACAAGTCGAGTGCCTTCAAACATTTAACTTTAAGGGATTTAATATGTGGCAAGAACGTCAAGTGGGAGTCAAATATAAGACCCAGAAACTTGGCCTCTTTAACAACTTTAATAGGTGTGCCGTTTAGATACAGTTCAGGGTCCTTATGTGGTTTGTATTTACGGCAGAAATGTATACAGTTAGTTTTTTAAAGCCGTTTTCCAAACACCATTTATTTATCTTGTTCAGACACAACTGCAGTTGCCGTTCAATAGTATGCATGTTTTTACCTCGACATGAAATGTTAAAATCATCCACAAAAAGTGACCCATCAATTGAATCGTTTAAAACCTTTGATAAACTGTTTATCTTGATGCTAAAAAGTGAAACAGACAAAACACTGCCTTGTGGTACACCCTGATCCTGACTGTAATGATCAGACAGGGTAGAACCCACACGGACTTGAAATTGTCTATCATTTAAAATGTTGGCTATAAATTGAGGCAATCGGCCTCGCAATCCGAAGTCATGTAAATCTTTAAAATCAAATGTTTCCAAGTGGTGTCATATGCTTTTTCTAGATCAAAAAAGATCGACACAGCGTGCTGTTTGTCAATTAATGCGTTTTTTACAAATGATTCCAAACGAACTAAGTGATCGACTGTACTTCTGTTTTTCCGGAAACCACACTGTATATCTGTGATAAGGTTATTAGTTTCCAAGTACCAAACAAGTCGATTATTTATCATGCGTTCCATGGTCTTGCAAACACAGCTTGTCAATGAAATCGGACGATAATTGGACGGATCCGTATGATCACGTCCAGGTTTAGGTATGGGTACCACTATTGCATCACGCCATGAAGAAGGAAATTTCCCGGAAGTCCAAATATCATCAAATATATACAAGAGCGTCTCTAAACAGGATTCTGGTAAGTGCTTCAGAAGTTGATAATGTATGTTATCAGCTCCTGTAGCAGTGTCGTGAGCTTGATCAAGAGCAGTATGGAGTTCATGAATAGAAAATGTTTCATTATAATCTTCCCCATTATCAGAATTGAAATTAATACTTTTCTTTTCTTCTTGTTTTTGATACTGCTGGAATTTAGGTAAATAGTTGGAAGAGGAAGAGTGTTTAGCAAGGGTTTCACCCAGTTTGTTTGCAATATCAGATTTATCCGTAAGTAACTGATCTCCATGTTTAAGATGATGGACAGTAGATTTAGTACCTTTACCTTTAATTTTCTGCACCATGTTCCATACCTTGGACATGGGTGTCCGAGAATTTATTTTGGATACATAATTTTGCCAAGATTGGCGTTTGTTCTGTTTAAAAGTACGCCGTGCTTTAGCATTTAAAATTTTTAATTTATTTAAATTATGCACCATAGGATGGCGACGGAAATAATGTTCTGCTTTTTTCCTTGCCTTCCTAGCTTGTTTGCAGTCATCGTTGAACCATGGTTTTCTTATGTGTGGAACTACAGAGGAATTTGGTATACACTCATCAGCTATGGAATTCAGTTCATCAGAGAAGCATTTAATAGCATCGGGAACGTCAATAAAAAGCCCAGGTTGAAGTTTTTCAGCACACAGTGTTTCATATAAAGCCCAGTTAGCCTTTTTAAAATTTCGCCTTGATGATGGAGGAACATCAGATGGAGTTACAGCTTTTAATACAGTAGGAAAATGGTCACTTCCACAGAGGTCATCGTGGACTGACCATTCGAATTCATTTAGTAGTTCTGAATTTGTGAGTGACAAGTCGAGAGCAGAATAGGTCCCTGTACCAGGATGTAAATATGTGCTGGAACCATCATTATAAATACATAAATCATTGTCAGAACAAAAATCCTCCAATAACTTACCTTTAGTGTTTGTAGTTACACTACCCCAGAGTGGGTTGTGTCCATTTAAATCTCCCATTATAATACAGGGCTTCGGGAGCTGGTCATATAGAGCTTGAAGATCAGTTTTGGCAAACGTTGAAGACGGCGAAATATAAAGAGAGCATAGCGTAAACGCTACATGTAAAGTAACTCTCACTGCAACAGCCTGCATATTAGTATTAAGTGAAACATGGCTTTGAATAACGTTTTGTCTGACTAGAACAGATGATCCGCCAGTGGCCCTATCACCCGGAGGTGAAAAACAATGATATGCATTAAATTGACGAAGGTCAAATGTATCTCTTTGTTTTAAATATGTCTCTTGGAGACATATCGCTGAAGGTGTAAAATCTTGGACTAATAGCTGTAATTCATGTAAATTAGTCCTCAATCCTCTGCAGTTCCACTGTATAATATTATTAGAATAAACTATCTTTTGGGGGGATTTATTGGGGATCTACCCCGCACTCTTTTGGAGGGCGACAAGCTATGTGCCCTAGAATGGACGTTTTCAGAAATGTCCATGTCTTCAAGAGACCCGTATTTATTAAACAGTTGAATTTTGTTCTGTGACCCTTTAGGAGCTCTGCCACTTTGTGGTTTTGAAGCATCAGGCTTTGGCTTCAGTTTACTTTTCACAGTTTGTTGACTATCAGCTGTCGATTGAGACTTTGAGTGTGACTGAGATGATGATTTGTGATCAGAAGAAGACTTTGATGTACTAGGAAGTGATTCCTCAGTCTGAGATGATATGGCAGGGTACAAATGCTGTGGAGAATCACAATTTACCCAAGTCAAGGTAGTTTGGCAGCCTGTGGATGATTTTGTTATTTTAGGGGTAGACTCCAATGAAGTTTTTGCCACTGTAGCATAACTTTCTGGAAGATCACACCTCTTTACCATTTTTTTTGCCTCAGAAAAGGAGATGTTTTGAGTAAACTTTATTCTGTTTATCTCCATTTGCTCTTTCCAAACAGGACACTGTTTTGAAAATGAGGAGTGGTCGCCTGAGCAGTTGGTGCATTTTTTTGACGTTACTGTCACAATCTTCTGTTGTGTGTGTCTTTCCACTGCAGTGAACACACACAACAGACAATGTGCAAGTATTGACACCGTGGCCGAACTTTTGGCATTTGAAACACCGAAGGGGATTCGGAATGTACTTTTCCACACTGATATTACAGTATCCAGCTTTAAGTGATGCTGGAGCACTAGGTGATGAGAAAGAAAACAGATAGGTATTAGTTTGAATAGTTGTGTTGTTTTTACGGGCTGTGAAACGTTTGACATATAATACACCCTGATCTTTCATTTCGGAAGCGATATCAAGTTCAGACATGTCTGCCAGTAAGCGATCTCGATCTCGTACGATTCCCTTGCTCGTGTTCAGTGTTTTGTGGGCCGTGACAGTAACCGGAGTGCCAACGAAAGTGTCAGTGTTCAAAAGGTTCGTTGACTGTTGCCTTTTGGCGCACTCGATCAACAGTGCACCAGAACGTAATTTTCTAATGTTCTTTACATCACCGGCAATGCCTTGAATACCTTTAGACACCGCAAAAGGGTTTAACTTTAAACGTGCATTATCTTTGGTCTCAATGACAATAAAACGTGGCCAGTAGTCAATGTGCTTAGACGTTCTGAGGTCATCAACAGGGTCATTTTCAAGAGGACGTTTACTCTTTTTAGTGGGGGTTTCGTAAGCCATGGTGAGTTATTTAGGTTTCATCATCCGAGCTCCCCACCCACCACGGAGTATCACAAGGACAATGCTAAAGCAAGCGGGCCTCCAGCCTGCAGCACCAAGGATACCCGGATGATATACTCCAGCAGAAGAATTATGAATAATTGATCCACCAGATTGGCCCATGAGCCATCGCCTTCTGGGCATACGACTCTAGGCAAAGTTTTGAACGTCAGAATTCAAATCAAACATGTTTATAAAAATATAACCAAGACCAAAATTACATCAATTTCAAATTATACTTGTGCAATGATAAATATACATAGATTCCATGCACAGGGCTTGGCATGACCAGCCGATTGGTCGAACCGGGCCCATTCGACCACCCGTCTAGGCGAAGTCAGGGCCAAAGTGGTGTATTGAGCAACAGGAACACGGTTGCAAGTTCCTATTGCCCTCAACCACCAGGATCCCTTTCTCCGCCGACACGGGACGCAACCCACGGCAAACGGGTTGGTGGACCAAATATCCCCCCGGGTCCACTACGAGGGTGTCGGCGAGCTCTTGGCGTTACCCAGCACCCACCACGAGGAGGTGGCTCGCCACGGGTGCCACTTTAGTAAGAAAGTGAAATCCCAAATATGACATATGTTGCATTTGACCACTTTCTAAATGGCATCGAGTAATCATTGTTTCCGTCGCCATCCTGTGGTGCATAATTTAAGTAAATTTAAAATTTCGAATGCTAGGGCGCGGAGTGCTTTTGGACGCAACGGGCGCCGGTCGTGGCGGGATTATGTGTCTAAAGTAGATTCTCGGATGCCCATGTCCAAGGTGTGGAACATGGTCCAGAAGATCGAAGGCAGAGGTGCTGGATCTGCTGTCCATCGTCTTGGACATGGGGATCGGTTGCTTACTGATGGGTCGGATGTTGCGAATAGGCTGGGCGGAGCTCTTGCTAGACATTCTTCCTCTTCTACTTATGTGCCTGAATTTCAGCGGTATCAAGAGCAACAGGAAGGGAAAGCTGTTGGTTTCAATTCTGATAATGGGGAGGATTATAATGAAACGTTTTCTATTCATGAGCTCCATGCTGCTCTTGATCAGGCTCATGGCGCTGCTGCGGGAGCTGATAACATACATTGTCGGTTCCTGAAGTACTTACCAGAGGCCTGTTTAGAGACGCTCTTATCTATTTTTGATGATATTTGGACTTTGGGTAAATTTCCTTCATCATGGCGTGATGCCATAGTGGTACCAGTGCCTGGGCCTGGACGTGGTCGCGCGGATCCGTCCAATTATCGTCCTATTTCATTGACTAGCTGTGTTTGCAGGACCATGGAACGCGTGGTGGATGGTCGGCTTGTTTGGTGCTTGGAAACCGGTAACCTGATCACGGATATGCAGTGTGGTTTCCGTAAAAATAGAGGTGCTGTCGATCACTTGGTGCGACTGGAATCATTTGTGAAGAGCGCACTAATTCATAAACAGCATGCTGTGTCTATCTTTTTTGATCTGGAAAAGGCATATGACGCAACCTGGAAGTGTGGCATTTTGAGAGATATGCATGATTTCGGTTTGCGAGGTCGTTTGCCTCAATTCATAGCCAACTTTTTAAATGACAGACAATTTCGAGTTCGCGTGGGTTTCTGCTCTGTCTGATCATTATAGTCAGGATCAGGGTGTTCCACAGGGCAGTGTTTTGTCGGTCACACTTTTTAGTATCAAGATAAATAGTTTGTCAAAAGTTTTAAACGATTCAATTGATGGATCGTTATTTGTGGATGATTTTAACATTTCTTGTCGTGGTAGAGATGTGCATGCTATTGAACGGCAACTGCAGTTGTGTTTAAACAAAATAAATAAATGGTGTCTTGAAAACGGTTTCAAATTTTCGAAGTCCAAAACTAATTGTATACATTTTTGCAGAACATATAAGCCACATAAGGACCCAGAACTATCTCTAGATGGCACTCCCATCAAAGTTGTAAAGGAGGCCAAGTTCTTGGGATTAATTTTTGACTCACATTTAACGTTTCTACCACATATCAAATCCCTCAAAACTAAATGCCTGAAGGCACTTGACTTGTTGAAACTCATTTCAAATTCTAAATGGGGAGGGGACCAAGCTACCCTCCTGCAACTTTATCGATCACTGATCCAGTCAAAACTTGATTATGGCTCCATTGTATATGGTGGAGCCTGTAAAAGCAACCTGAAACTTTTAGATTCTGTTCACCATCAAAGTCTAAGACTTTGTCTTGGCTCCTTTCGAACTTCACCTGTTGACCGCCTGTACGTTGAGGCTGATGAGCCATCTCTTGAGCAGCGACGTATCAAATTAGCTTTACAGTATGTAACAAAATTATATTCCAGTGAGTCAAACCCTGCATATAACTGTGTTTTCAGTCCTCTGTGTGAGGACTTATACAATATGAAATCTTCGCTTGTACCGCCTCTTGGTTTAAGAATTAAAACATTTCTTGCTGCTGCCGGCATTGAGCTGGAAAATATAGCTCCTTCCCGTCTTCTCTCTTCTCCTCCTTGGCAGTTGGTTAGGCCCCAAGTGGACCTCACACTGACCACATTTAAAAAATCAGAAACTAATGAATTACAGTATAAACAAGAATATAATGAATTGAAACATAAATATAGCAGTTATTTACAGATGGGTCCAAGGATGGTGGTGCAGTTGCTTGCGCTACTGTCATTGGATCCAGAACAATATCTTCTAGATTACCAGATAATAGTTCTACTTTTACAGCAGAAGCTAACGCCATATTAACAGCTCTCAAATATATTCAAAGACACCCGAAACGTAAACAGTATATAATCTATTCCGACTCTCTTTCTTGCCTTCAGGCTAATAAAAATATTTCTTGTAAACATCTACGTTTAATAGAAATTATTGAACTGTATAATACTCTTGCTACTGGCCAATACGACATCGTCTTTTGTTGGCTACCCAGTCACGTAGGTATTTCTGGGAATGTGATGGCTGATCTTGCTGCCAAGGCAGCACTCAACAAATCTGTGACACCACTTCTTCTTCCATATTCAGATTACAAAGCAAGCATTAGAACGTATATCCGTGATCTGATGCAGAAGAAGTGGGACACTCAAGTAGGTATGAATAAATCACATGAAATAAAACCGTATATTGACTACACCTACTTGGGTTGTCAGTCCAGATTTGAGGAGGTCATCATGCGACGATGTCGTATTGGCCACACAAGATATACTCATAAATATTTGGTTAAAGGTGAGGATCCTCCGTTTTGTATCCCTTGTGATGGAAGAATCACTGTCAAGCATATCCTGCTTGACTGTGTTGAGTATTCCATCACAAGGGATCAGTATTTTCATTCACGAACTCTGAAGTATCTTTTTATTAACACAAGCTCTCATTTAATCATTGCATTTTAAAAAGAATTAGATGTATTGACAGAATTGTAGATAGATAAATATTTTATTACTGGAAGTTTAAATTGGTAACTGTGCTTGTTAGTGGCTGTATCCTCAAAGGGGGTTGAAGTACTGTAAAACTATTGTCCCCCTGAGAGGGTACGTAAGTCCACAAACATTCAAAGTAAATTCAAACTTTCACGTTTTTAATCGTTGCATAAGTGTCGTTTTATTTGCATGGCTAGACTTCCCAAATTGCTGACGGCTGAGGGGATGATGTAAATCCAGCTAGGGTCCATGCAGGTAGCAAACGTACTGTAAGTCCACATGGTCCCTAGTATGGTGATCTACTTTCAGTTGTTAGCAATCTATAGCCCATTTTTATCTTGTAGTGTCCTTTATAGATAAATTGTTTTAGGTATAGTTACTAGTTTTATATTCTCATCTGTGATATTCTAGTTGTTTTACTGTCCTTCGTTGACAGGTTTTATAATAGATATATATACTTCATCTCAGTATTAAATGTTCTCGTCACGATATGGCTGAGATATTGCCGATGTGACGTTAAGTATTAACTCACTCACTCGAAAACTGGACATGACTTGGAAGAGGCCAGATGTTTTCCGTTACAGTTTGCGCACTTTAAAGTTTCTGTAGCGCATGTGGAACTGTCATGAGTATCACTGCAGCGAGAGCACACAGTGTTGCGATTGCAGTTCTTTGCTCCATGGCCAAACTTTTGACACCTGTAACATCTGAGAGGGGTTGGAACGTAAACCTCAACACCGATATTGAATTAACCCGCATTAATATTTGTTGGCAATTTTGGAAGGGAAAACGTGACGAGATAGGTGTTGGTCAGTATAACATTGTCATTTTGCTTTTCAGTGAAACGTTTCACATCAGTCACTCCTTGACTCTTCATTTCAGCAACAATATCCTTCTCACTCGTGTCAGATAGACATCGAGCACGATCTCGAACAATTCCTTTACAGGAATTTAATGTTTTTTTTGTTCTGAAACGGAAACCTCAACGTTGGCAAACTGTTTAATAGACAAAGGGTTCAAAGATTGCTGTTTACGTAAACATTCCACTAGCAAAGAGCCGGAGCGCAGGCGAGTAACATTTTTCACTTCGCCACAATATCCAATTGACAGCTATTGAAATTGCAAAAGGGTTCAGTTTAATCGCACTGTGGTCTAAAGCCTCAATAACGATTAATCGAGCCCAGGAATCTACATTAATGCCACGATGATCATCAGACGAACTTGCATCCAAATGCCGTCTTTTTTAACAGGAGCGTATTTGAGACATAATGAAAAAAGAGTAGCCCTGCTCCCCACCCACCATGGAGTGTCAACCAGGACAATGTCTAATTGCATTGGGTCTCCAGAATACAAACACCAGGGGTACATGGATGTTAAACTCCAGTGAGTATGACACAAATAGCAGTACTCGTATACCAAAGTACATGCCTGGGAGGTTCAGCCCAGTGACAAGAAACTGGAAACATACCGAATTTGGATATCAACCTCACCAGATTGGCCCATGAGCCACAGCCTTCCGGCATAGGACTCTACTCAGTTAAACATATTAATAATTTGAACAATGAAAAGTAAAGAGGCAAACACCCGAATACGACGAACATGTGCATAAAATATTCACTATGCACAGGGCATTGCGTGACCAGCCGATTGATAGAACCGGGCCAGTTCTACCACCCGTCTAGGCGAAGTCAAGGCCAAAGTGGTATATTGAGCAATAGGAACATGGTTACAGGCCCCTATTGCCCTCAACCGGCTGAAACGGCTCTCAGCGTTACCCAGCACCCACCACGAGGAGGTGGCCGTTCACGGGTGCCTCCGGCATTTAGCTTTAACGGATTTAATGTGTGGTAAGAGGGTTAATGGGAATCGAAAATTAAACCCAAGAACTTGGCCCCCTTTACAACTTTGATGGGAGTACCATTTAAAGATAGTTCAGGGTCCTTATGAGGCTTATATTTTCTACAAAAATGTTTGCAATTAGTTTTGGATTTAGAAAATGTAAAGCCGTTTTGAAGACATTATTTATTTCGTGTAAACATTACTGCAGTTGTCGTTCAATAGCGGGCATATTTATACCACGACAGAAAATATTAAAATCATCCACAAATAATGATCAATCAATTGAATCATTTAAAACCTTGGATAAACTGTTGATCTTAATACTAAATAAAGTGCCAGACCACAATACTACCTTGAGGGACACCCCGATCCTGATTGTAATGATCAGGCAGGGTTGAACCCACTCGGACTTGAAATTGCCGGTCTTTTAAAAACTGTGATATAAAAAGAGGCAAATGGCCTCTCAATCCAAAGTCCACTAGCGTGGACACTTAAAAACAATAAATTCACAATTTGCAGAGTACAACATAAAAACAGAGGGTAGATCGCCATACTAGGGACCATGGGGACGTATTTTACCTCTGCTACCTGCATCGTCCCTAGTTGGATTTACACCATCCCCTCAGCTGTTGGCGACTGTATGCAAGATAAGTCACAAATTAAAATGACACATATTCTCCAGCTAAAAATGTGGAAGATTAAATCTGACATCATCTGTTTTAGGACTTACGTACCCTCTCAGGAGGCCAATAATTTTACAGTACTACAGTCACAAACAATCTCAGTTGCTACTTCAACGTCCAGTCATAAATATGTATCTATTTACAAGTCATGTAACAGACCCAATTCTTTTAAGATTGCCGTTTGTTTTGTGTAAGGGTACGACAGGCTTTCGCATTGAGCATTTTAACTTATTTAAGTTGTGGACAGTTGGATGATGGCGGAAATAATTTTCTGACTTTTTCCTCGCTTTTTTGGCTTGCCTACAACGGAATTGGACCATGGTTTCCATACATGCGACATAGTAGAGCACCTATTTCATTTAAAGTGTCAGAAAAAAACGTATAGGATTGGTTACATCCTGGAACCACTGCGCCCTTAGTGTAGATGTGCATAACGTTTTGAATAACGACCAATCTGCCTTGAAAAATATTAGATGGATTAATTTTTGATAAGACAGTTTGAGAGTGATCACTTCCACAGAGGTCTTTGTGGACTGACCACTCATATTCATTAAGTGGAGAAGAGTCTGCAAGAGACATATTCGGAGAAGAGTAGGTGCCAGTTGCAGGGAGCAGATAAGTGCTTGAATCATCATTGTATATACGCAAGTTATTATTGGCTATAAAATCTTCCAGTATTTTACCTTTAGAGTTTGTATGTGTACCACCCCAAATCGGGTTATGACCACTGAGATCAGCCTTTAAAATAAAAGTTTGAGGAAATTGGTGATAGAGAGCTTGAAGATCAGACTGCTGGAGAGTTGCAGAAGACGGAATATGTAAAGAGCATAGTGTAAAGGTAACGTGAAGAGTCTTGTAACTGCAACAGCCTGGAGACTAGTTGTGAGCGTTACAGGACTATGGATAACATCCTTCCTTACAGGAATAGAAGACCCTCCAGTGGCCCTGTCACCTGGAGGTGAAAAATAATTATATGCAATGAAGTGACATAAATGAAAAGTGTCTGTCTGTTTCAGATAGGTTTCCCGGAGACAGAAAGTCGATGGTGCAAAATCCTAGACAAGTAGCTGTAACTCGTTGAAATTGGTCCTTAAGCCTCTACAGTTCCACTGTACAATGGTTTTGGGATGGATTATCATTTTTGTGGGTCGATTGGGGATCTACCCCGCACTTGTTTCGAGTGCGACAAGATGCGCACCCTTGATTGGACGTTTTTGGACACGTCCATGTCCTCGAGTGATCCGTATTTGTTCTAAAGCTTAATTCTCTGTTTAGATCCTTTTAGGGCTCTGCCACTTTGCTTTTTTGAAGAATCAGGCATAGGTTTAGTTTTTCCTTTAGGCTTGCAGGTGGCTGTGATGATGAATCATGATCCGAAGCTGACCTTGAAAAAAATCTCCAGGGAATCAGTGTGCACCCAAGTGAAGTTTTTTTGAGCAGCTGAATATTTAGAAACCTTAGAGGATGGTTCAGATGGTGTTTTGCTCATAGAATCATATGATTTTTGTGGGTCGCATCTTTGAACATGTTGTTTCGCTTAGGCAGGGAATTAGTGTGCACCCAAGTCAAGTTTGTATGAGCAGCTGAAGGTTTAGAAGCTTTAAAGGCACCTTATCTTTTGTTGTGCGGGTCTTCTCACCGCGGTGAGCACACACAGCAGACAATGTGCAGGCATTTACACCATGACCATACGTTTGGCACTTCTAACATCTCAGTGGATTAAGAATAAAGGTTTCCACTTTAATGTGACAGTAAGTAGTCTTTAGTGATTTTGGAGCCGTTGGAGTGGAAAATGAAAATAAATGGGTGTTGGTTTGTTGGATCAGTTTCTATTTTCGGGTAGTGAAACGTTTGACAAGTAACACACCTTGGTCCTTCATCTCTGTGGCGATGTCAATGTCCAGCATTTCAGCAAAAAATCTATCACGGTCTCTCATACTATCCTTACTAGTGTTACGAGTACGGTGAGCAGAGATTGAAACTGGAATGCCGACAAGTGAATTTGTTGAAAGGAGATTGGTTGCCTGGTGCCTCCTACTGCACCCAACAAGCAAAGAACCTGTTCGTAAACGTCTAACGCTTCTAACATGACCTGCAATGCCCTATATTCCTTTTGATACAGCAAAAGGCTTTTACCTGTATTGACCCTAGTTGGATTTACATCATCCCCTCAGCCGTTAGCAATTTAGACACATCTAACCAAAAATTAAAAATACACATATGCTACGATTAAGAACGGTGGAAAGTTAAAGTTACTGTGAATGTGTTTGGACTTACATAAACTCTCAGGAGGACAATAGTCTTACAACATTTCAACCTCCTTTGAGAGTAAGTCTAACGTTTCTAATATAACCTGCAATGCCCTCTAGGCCCTTTGATACAGTGAAAGGCTTTTATGGCGTTTTGTCAGTGGTCTCAATTACAACAAACCGTGGCCAGTAGTCACTGGATGTGGACAGTTCTTGGTCGTCAACATCAGGATCAGTAGTATCAAGAGAACGTTTTGTTTTCTTGAGGTGAGTTTCACAATCCATGGTACGTTTATATTGTTTCATCGACCGAGCTCCCCACCCCCTACAGAGTATCACAAGGACAATGCTAAGGGCAAGCGGGTTTCCAGCCTGCAGCACCAAGGATACCCAGATGATATACTCAAGCAGAATAATACAAAAGTAATTATTCCACGTGATTGGTACATGAGCCACGGCCTTCTGGACATAAGACCCTTTGCAAGTTTCGAAATTGGAATTGTAGAATCAAAATACAAATGAATCATCATGAAGCCAAGACAAAACTTTAAATAATTTCTCAAATTTTGTTACAACATTTACATGCACAGGGATTAGTGAGTGAGTTAGTGAGTGAGTTAGTATTTAACGTCACATCGGCAATGTCTCAGCCATATCGTGACGAGAACATTTGATACTGAAATGAAATACATGTATTGTATAAAAACCTGTCAGCGAAGGACAGTAAAACAACTAGAATATCACAAATGAGATTAAAACTAGTGTGGAAAGTTTAAAACTAATATTACTATTCGGACAATACAGTATAAAATCAGGCTATAGGTTGCCAGCAACTGAAGGTAGATCACCATACTAGGGACCATGGGGACTTACAGTGCCTTTGCTACCTGCATGGAGCCTAGTCGGATTTACATCATCCCCTCAGCTGTTAGCAATTTAGACATATCTAGCCAAAAATTAAAAATACAGATATACTACGATTTAAGTTTAAATTTACTGTGAATGTTTTTGGACTTACGTACCCTCTCAGGAGGACAATAATTTTACAATACTTCAACCCCCTTTGAGGGTACAGTCACCAACAATTCAAGTTACAAATCCAAACTTCCAATAATTAAAATACATCTATTTACACAACATAATTTCAAAATTCAACCAAAAAATCAATTTCTTTTAAAAAATCAATAATTAAATGAGACCTAACGCTGGTAAAAAGATCCCTTATTGTTTTAACTGTAAAATACTTATCCCTTGTGATGGAGAATTCAACACAGTCAAGCAGGATATGCTTGACTGTGACTCTCTCATCACAAGGGATACAAAATGGAGGATCCTCACCTTTTAAAAGGTATGAATGAGTATATCTAGTATGGCACAGGGATTAGCATGACCAGCCGACTGATTGAAATGGGTCCATTCAACCACCCGTCTAAGTGAAGTCAGGCCCGAAGTGATGTATTAGACAATAGGCACGCGGTTGCAGGCCCCTATTGCCCTCAACCACCAGGATCCCTTCCTCCACCGACACAGGGCCTCAACCCACGGTAGACAGGTTGGTGGACCAAATATCCCCCCTGGGCTACAACGTGGTGAACGGCCCTTGGCGTTACTCAGCACCCACCACGAGGAGGTGTCCGTTCAATGTCAACAAAACATTTTTACCTTTGCGGCACCAGATGAATTTCGTGACAAGGTAAGTACTTGACAAACGTGTTGTCAACTCACACCTAGGGGTAGATTAAATGAAAACTGACGAGAAACAGGTAAATAATCCGATTCTGTTCTGATATGTACAGATAGATATATCATTTTATTATGCTGGAAATATTCTGCTGACACTAAAAGTTATCAACTAAAGATGTTTCGTGTGGTTTCAATACAAGTATATGTACCACTTGTGTCTCCAGGTGTTCTGCCATTCACAATAAGTAAACACAATAGAATTCCATACTTGAAACTTTTTGACCTCTGTGATAACCGCCAGTGATAAACAGTTCTCCCAAATCACTTAATTGGTTATTACTATGGTCTTCAATAATTAAGTCATCCTGGGATGCAGATCGAGCATTGATGTTCCCGAAAAGGACGATATCTGCTTACTGATTGTACTACCTTTTCACCCAGGATGACGACTGTGGCCTCTGACGTTAGTTTCATGAACACACAGTTACTCTAAGTGTCTCAAGTACTTAGTGTTTAGTTCCACTGATCGGTGACGGATTCGTTGGTAGATGACCAGATAGTGGTCACGTAAATGCGTACACATACCTAGTTGCTAGCAGAACAACCTGCAGCAAAACTTGAACAAAGTGTGACTACGTGTTCCAGTCCACCCAGTTGTGAATGAGACGTTTGTATGGGAAAACTATACTCGGTACGCCTAGTGACTGCAAGAGTTCGATGATACCCACAAAGGTGAGGTTTGCTAATATTGTGCGTCCTTGAGACTGACTTCCAAAGATTGAGGGAAAAACAAGAACGTGCTTTGTGCATGCATGTCAGATCTACTATAGCGCTATACATGTATATATATGAGGATGATAACATGAAACATATGCTCATTAAATATGTATTTGATCTTTTCAATATTATGTTGCCAAGCTTCAACCAGACATATGATATCACTTTTTGGCTAGAAAATCGATAAACAATATAATTTGTGATTACAAAACAAGTCCAGAACATCAGAGTTGAACTAAGAGTAGATCTAAACTGATGAGCGATGTCTTGAAAATAACTGCCTACAATCAGTAGTGTGTCTCTAATTGTTGAGCCGGAGGTCTACAGTGAACCATTCATGATGTTGCTGCTGTGTTCAAGTAAAAGCATGCAGGCTGTTTTAACATCAACTATGTACCTCATGGTTGTACTGTCCACTTACAGCACAAAGGAATGTGGATGGGGAAGAGATCTGTTATACTTAGAAACGTTGACATGAAGTTTTGCCAAACTGAGTGTATTGAAGATTCCTTCATATTTTCATGCTGTCATCGTTTGCGTGATGAAGCCGACAAGTCTGTGACGATGGGAGGATCCCGTGCCCGGAATCACCAGACTGTAAGATATGTTTACTTCATGTAGGTGAATGTAGAGTCGGTGAGTTAACATGTAGAATAAAATTCGCAATGTTTCAGGTATGCCGACATGATATAAAGCCGGTCAGGTGACCGCCAGCTACTGTATGGTACATCATCACGCAGGACAATGGAGACCAACAGTGTTTTTGACTACTGCATGGACAACAGCTGGATTTACATTAACCCTTCAGATGTCATGTCAAATAGTCATGAGGCACCCATGGCGAGTCACCTTCTCGTGGTGGGTGCTGGGTAACGCTAAGTGCTCGCCAACCCATTTGCCGTGTCAAAAGCTATCTATGGGATCTGTGGGGAGGTGAAAAATGTCACCCGTCTCCGTAATGGTTCACTGCTAGTTGCTATCTCTAAATCTTATGTCTGTTAAAACATTTGCCAATATAGAGGTTGCTGTGTCCGTGCACAAAACTCTCAGTTCTTGCCGTGGTATCATAAGTGACAGGGCACTCTGTCTGTATGATATGAGTGAAGAGGATATTGCAGCTGAGCTTGAAGTGAGTGAGTGAGTTAACATTTAACGTCACATCGGCAATATTGCAGCCATATCGTGACGAGAACATTCTTGGAAAAAGGAAATTTATGCATATGGTAAAAACCTGTCAACGAAGGACAGTAAAACAGCCAGAGTATCACAATAAGAATTAAAACTAGCATGAAAAGTTAAAACCAATATCACCATTCGGACAGTACAATATAAAAACAGGCTATAGATCACAAACAACTGAAGGTAGGTCACCATACTAGAGGCCATGGGGACTTATAGTGCTTCTGCTACCTGCATGGTCCCTAGCTGGATTTATACCATCCCTGCAGCTGCTGGTGATTGTATGCAAGATTAGCCACAAATTAAAATGACAGAAATACTACGGCTAAAAAGATGGAAGACTAAATTTCACTTCAAATGTTTTTACCCTCTCAGGAGGACAATAATTTTACGGTACTTCAACCCCCCTCGAGGATACAGCCACTAACAATCTCAGTTACTAATTCATCTTCCAATCATAAAATACTTTTTTATTTACATGTCAGTCAATAAATTCAATTCTTTTAAAAATGCAATAATTAAAGAACTTATGTCACTAAAAAGGTCCTTCATAGTTCTTGATTTAAAATAATTGTCCCTTGTGATGGAATATTCAACACAGTCAAGCAAAACATGCTTGACCGTGATTATTTCATCACAAGGGATGCAAAGCGGAGGATCATCACCCTTCAAAAGATATTCATGCGTATACCTGGTGTGGCCAATACGACATCGTCGTATAATGAACTCTTCAAATCTGGACCGACAACCCAAGTAGGTGTAACATACGGTTTTATCTCATGTAATTTATTGATACCTACTTGGGTGTCCCACTTCTTCTGCATCAGATCACGGATGTAAGTTCTAATGATAGCTTTACAATCAGTGTGGGGAATATGAAGTGGCATCAGAGATTGTTTAGTGCTGCCTTAGCAGCAAGGTTTGCCAAAGTGTTACCAGAGATACCAACATGGCTGGGTAACCAACAAAAGACGATGTCGTACTGGCCAGTCGCAAGATTATTATACAATTCAATAATTTCTATTAAAAGTGGATGTTTACATGCTAGTTTTTTTATGGCCTGAAGGCATGAAAGAGAATCAGAAAAGATTATGTATTGTTTATGTTTAGGATGTCTTCGAATATATTTAAGAGCTGTTAATATGGCGTTAGCTTCAGCTGTAAAAATAGAACTATTATCTGGTAATCTAGAAGATATTGTTCTGGATCCAATGACAGTGACACAAGCCACTTCGCCACCGTCCTTGGACCCATCTGTAAATAAGGATTTATATTTGCTATATTTATGTTTCAATTGATTATATTCTTGTTTGTATTGTAATTCATTTGTTTCTGATTTTTTAAATGTACTTAATGTTAGGTCGACTTGCGGCCTAACCAACTGCCAAGGAGGAGAAGAAAGAAGACGGGAAGGAGCTATGGTTTCCAGCTCAATGCCGGCCGAAGAAAGAAAGGGTTTAATACTGTGTCCGAGAGGTGGAAGAAAAGAACACTTTTTGTTGTATAAATCCTCGTAGAGAGGATTGAAAACACAGTTATAGGCCGGGTTAGATTTGTTAGAGTATAGTTTCGTAGCATATTGTAAAGATAATTTTATACGTCGCTGAGTGAGGGATGGCTCATCTGCCTCGACATAGAGACTGTCAAAAAGATCCAAGACATAACCTTAGACCTTGATGATGGATAGAATCTAACATTTTGAGGCTGCTTTTACAGGCTCCACCATATACAATGGAACCGTAGTCAAGTTTGGAGCGAATGGGTGATCTGTATAAGTGAAGTAGGGTGGTTTGATCGCCTCCCCATTTTGAATTGGAAACAACTTTTAACAAGTCGAGTGCCTTCAAACATTTAACTTTAAGGGATTTAATATGTGGCAAGAACGTCAAGTGGGAGTCAAATATAAGACCCAGAAACTTGGCCTCTTGAACAACTTTAATAGGTGTGCCATTTAGATACAGTTCAGGGTCCTTATGTGGTTTGTATTTACGGCAGAAATGTATACAGTTAGTTTTAGACTTATTTAAAGCCGTTTTCCAAACACCATTTATTTATCTTGTTGAGACACAACTGCATTTGCCGTTCAATAGTATGCATGTTTTTACCTCGACATGAAATGTTAAAATCATCCACAAAAAGTCATCCATCAATTGAATCGTTTAAAACTTTTGATAAACTGTTTATCTTGATGCTAAAAAGTGTAACAGACAAAATACTGCCTTGTGGTACACCCCGATTATGACTGTAATGATCAGACAGGGTAGAACCCACACGGAATTGAAATTGTCTATCATTTAAAAGGTTGGCTCTAAATTGAGGCAATCGGCCTCACAATCCAAAGTCATGTAAATCTTTTAAAATCCCATGTTTCCAAGTGGTGTCATATGCTTTTTCTAGATCAAAAAAGATCGACACTGCATGCTGTTTATTAATTAAGGCATTCTTAACAAAAGATTCTAAACGCACTAAATGATCGACAGTACTTCTGTTTTTGCGGAAACCACACTGTATATCTGTTATTAGGTTATTTGTTTCCAAGTACCAGACAAGTCGATTATTTATCATGCGTTCCATGGTCTTGCAAACACAGCTAGTAAGTGAAATTGGCCTATAATTGGAAGGATCAGTCGGATCACGTCCAGGTTTAGGAAGGGGAACAACGATAGCATCACGCCACGACGAAGGAAATTGTCCAGATGTCCAAATATTATCAAAAGTATGTAACAGCGTCTCTAAGCATGTATCTGGCCAGTGCTTCAGGAGTTGATAATGTATGTTATCAGCTCCTGAAGCAGTATCATGAGCCTGATCAAGAGCAGTATGAAGCTCATGTAACGAAAAAGTTTCATTATAGTCTTCCCCATTATCTGAATTAGTTAATAGTTAATAGTTTTCTTTTCCTGCTGTTTTGATATGTTTGGAACTTAGGTTCATAATTTGACAACCACCAGGATCCACAATTTCAAATTGTGCACCATGGGGTGTCGACGGAAATAGTGTTCTGCCTTTTTCCGTTCCTTTCTAGCTTGTTTACATTGATCATTGAACCATGGTTTGCGAATATGTGGAACTGCAGAGGACTTTGGTATACATTCATGAGCAATAACATTCATGTCATCACAAAAACGTTAAATAGCATCACGAACATTATTAAAAAGTTCAGGTTTAAGCCTGTCAACACACAGAGTTTCATATAAACGCCACTTAGCCTTTTTGAAGTTCCATCTTGATGATGGAGGAACATTAGATGGATTCACAGGTTTTAGTAATGTTGGGAAATGGTCACTCCCACAGAGGTTATCATGAACTGGCACCTGTGGCGAGCCACCTCCTCGTGGTGGGTTCTGGGTAATGCCAAGAGCTCACCAACAGCCCCGTTGTGGACCCGGGGGTATATTTGGTCCACCAACCTGTTAGCCGTGGGTTGCGGCCCTGTGTCGGTGGAGGAGGGGATCCTGGTGGTTGAGGGCAATAGGGGCCTGGAACCGTGTTCCTATTGCCTAACACATCACTTTGGCCCTGACTTCACCTAGACGGGTGGTCGAATGGGCCCGGTTCTATCAATCGGCTGGTCATGCCAAGCCCTGTTCATAGCTCACTTTTTGCACATTCAGCATATTGGGTATTGGTTCTTGTGATTATCAATTTCAGTATAAAAATCTTTGTTACATTTAATTGCCTAGAGTCTAATGCCAGAGGGCGGTGGCTCATGGGCCAATCTGGTGGTATGGACCTCTAAATTCTGAGTTTCTGAGGACTTATGTCATGGGCCGAACCAGCCTGGCATTTGATCTTTTAGATTTCTTAGCTATTTATGTCCTTATTTCTGGAGTATAACATCCCTGTAACCCTGGTGCTGCAGTCTGGTTTCCGCTGCAGCATCGTCCATGTTGACACTCGATGGCGGGTGGGGAGCAGGGTTGTCGAATAATATTCTAATACCATGGCTCAAAATATGCATTCTGGTTCATCAAAGACGTACAAGCGGAGACATCTTTCTTCGTCATCCGATGAGGAGGTATCCCCTTCAGTGAATGATTCTTGGCCAAGGTTTTTGGTTATTGCAACTGATGATGGGAGTCCACTTAATATAAACCCTTTTGCTGTTTCCAAGGGCATCCAGGGTGGCTGCGGAGAGGTAAAGAATGTCACTCGCCTCAGAAATGGTTCGCTCTTGGTAGAATGTATACGACGACAACAATCTGTCAATCTGCTGGGCTTGCAGCATTTTGTTAACAAACAGGTTGTTGTCTCCGTTCATAAGACACTGAATACTTGTAGAGGCATTGTTAGAGACAGGTCTCATTGTTTGTCAGACATGTCGGAAGAAGAAATTGTGGCCGAGTTGAAAGACCAAGGTGTTACTTCTGTGAAGCGTTTCATCAGGAAACAGGATTCAAATGTGGTCAAAACTAACACCTACCTTTTCACTTTTTGTATGACAGTACTCCCTAAATCTGTTAAAGCAGGATACTGTAATATCGGAGTGGAAGTCTATGTATCAAATCCACTCCGGTGTTACAAATGCCAAAAGTTTGGACACGGTGCAAGATCTTGCACAGGCCAGTCTGTATGCTCACGTTGCAGTGGACCTCATGAGGGTACTGATTGCACTGATACCATCAAGTGCGCCAACTGCAGTGGTGAACATCTGGCTTCGTCTAAATCTTGCCGAAAGTTTGAATATGAAAGCCAAGTTCTAAAAATCAAATACACAAATAACATCTCTTATTTCTAGGCAAAGAAATTAGTAAATACTCCATCTAAATCTTCTACTGGTCAAACATATTCAGCTACAGTTTCTTCGCCTGCTCCAAAATCTGGTAAGAAATCAGTTTCAACATCCTGTCAGACTTTAATATCTTGGGTGAATGCAACTCAGATAACCTTGGATGACAATCCTCCAATATCACATGAGTCTCAACGCTCCTCATCGTCCCAGACAGAATCTCAGCCAGAAGCCATGAATTCAACACAGGCGACAAAAGGCGTTGATCATATTTCTAGCAAAGAAAAGAAAAAAATGAGGAAAAAGACCAGAGCTCTTCAACATTTAGAAGAGTCACCATTAGTGACGGTTCAAAATCAGTTTGAAGCGCTTGACATGGAGATCACTCCTTCACAAACAGGGTGCAGGAGTGGCGCTACCAAACACGCACGGTCTCCAGTTGAACCTCCCTAGATATTTTTATGACATTAGTACAATGGAATTGCAGAGGCCTTAGGAACAATTTTAACGACCTACAAATATTATCACAAGATTATACACCATCGGCGTTTAGTTTACAAGAGACTTATCTGAAAAGTACTGATAAATTTGAATTGCGCCAGTATAATTCATTTCATTCATTCTCACCTGAAGGTGATAAAGCCACTGGCGGTGCTTCTATTCTTGTGAGACATGATGTAATCCATAGCTCAGTTCCCTTTAAAAGTAACCTTCAGGCTGTTGCGGTCCGGCTTACTTTGCAGATAACCTTTACGCTTTGTTCTTTGTACATCTCTCCTTCTTCAGCTCTTCAGCAGTCCGATCTTCAGGATCTATTCGACCAGCTTCCTAAACCATGCATAATCATGGGTGATCTTAATGCCCATAACCCTTTGTGGGGAAGTGCCGATACCAACAATAAAGGTAAAATTCTTGAAGATTTCATTGCAAATAATAATTTGTGCATATTTAATGATGGATCTTTCACATATTTACACCCTGGTTTTGGAACCTATTCTGCACTCGATCTGTCGCTCACAGATGCAAACATATATAACGAATTCGAATGGTCTGTCCACGACGATCTTTGTGGAAGTGACCATTTTCCCACAATACTTTCAGCTATAAATCCGGATGATGAACCCCCTGCAACAAGGTGGAATTTTGATAAAGCTAACTAGCCATTATTCCAGACACTGTGTGCTGACAACTTATAGCCTGACTCTTTTCTCAATGCCCCAGATCCGATTCAGTTGTTCTCTGAAAAACTGAAGATTATCGCCGATGAAACTATTCCTAAGGCTTCTGCTAAACCACATATTCGCAAACCGTGGTTTACTGATGATTGCAAACAAGCTAGAAAGTGTAGGAAAAAGGCAGAGAAATACTTTCGCCGTCATCCTACTGTTCACAATTTTAATCATTTCAAAGTAAATAATGCTAAGGCTCGACGTACTTTTAAACAAAGTAAACGCCAGTCTTGGAAGACCTTTGTATCAAATATTAATTCACGTACACCAATGACAAAGGTGTGGAACATGGTACAGAGAATCAAGGGTAAAGGTAGAAATTCTAGTGTTCATCAT
Organism: Haliotis asinina; assembly: GCF_037392515.1. Lineage (NCBI taxonomy): Eukaryota > Metazoa > Mollusca > Gastropoda > Lepetellida > Haliotidae > Haliotis > Haliotis asinina. The sequence goes on along the minus strand of NC_090280.1, from coordinate 49,569,653 downwards.
CTAAAAGATGGACCCGAGGTTTCAACAAATAAAATGGACATTGCAAACAAGTTGGGTGAAACTTTAGCTAGGCATTCTTCTTCCTCAAACTATAATACGAAGTTTCAGAAATATAAAGTTCAACAAGAAAAACGTAATATTAACTTTCATTCTGATAATGGTGAAGATTATAATTAACTCTTTTCACTACATGAGCTGAATACTGCCCTATCGCAAGCTCATGATACGGCAACAGGTGCTGAAAATATCCACTATCAGCTCCTAAAACATTTACCTAATACATGTCTTGAAACTCTTCTGAACATTGTTGATCATATTTGGACAACAGGCCATTTTCCTCCGTCGTGGCGTCAAGCCATTGTTGTACCTATACCTAAGCCTGGTCGGGATCATACAGATCCATCAAACTACAGACCTATTTCACTAACTAGCTGCGTTTGCAAGACCATGGAACGCATGGTCAATAATAGATTAGTGTGGTTTTTAGAATCCAATAATCTTATTACTAACATCCAATGTGGTTTTCGCAAAAATAGAAGCACTATTGACCATTTGGTTCGACTAGAATCATTTGTTAAAAATTCCATTGTCCATAACCAGCATGCTGTATCAATCTTTTTCGACCTTGAAAAAGCTTATGATACAACATGGAAATATGGTATCTTAAGGGATTTACATGATTTTGGTTTCAGAGGCCGTTTGCCTCTTTTTATATCACAATTTTTAGCAGGCAGACAATTTCAAGTTCGTGTCGGATCATCCCTGTCTGACCATTATAATCAGGATCAGGGGGTTCCACAAGGCAGTATTTTGTCTGTTACTTTGTTTAGCATAAAAATCCATAGTCTATCGAAAGCATTACATTATTCCATAAATGGGTCATTGTTCGTGGATGATTTTAATGTTTCATGTCGTGGTAAAAATATGCATACCGTTGAGAAACAATTACAGATGTGTTTAAATAAAATTCATAAATGGTCACTTGAAAATGGATTTAAGTTTTCACAGATAAAAACTAAATGTATACATTTCTGTCGGAAATATAAGCCTCATAAAGATCCTGAACTGTTTTTAGATGGCTCTCCAATTACCGTTGTAAAGGAAGCCAAGTTTCTGGGACTGATTTTCGACAAATCTTTTACCTTTTTACCACATATTAAGTATTTGAAGACCAAATGCCTGAACGCATTAGATCTCCTAAAAGTGGTGTCCAATTTAAAGTGGGGAGGGGATCAAACTACCCCCCTTCATTTGTACAGCTCACTAATCCGATCAAAGCTTGATTATGGTTCCATCGTGTATGGCGGGGCCTGTCGAAGCAACTTGAAACTGCTTGATTCTATCCATTACCATGGTTTAAGACTTTGTCTTGGATCTTTCAGCACTTCTCCTATTGACAGCAGTTATGTTGAAGCTGATGAGCCTTCTTTAACCCAAAGACGTATTAAATTATCTTTGCAGTACATTACTAAACTATATTCGAATCAGACGAACCCTGCATATAACTGTGTATTCCATCCCATCAATGAGGATCTGTACAACAAAACATCTTCCCTCGTTCCACCTCTAGGGATAAGGATTAAACCTTTCCTTTCTGCTGCTGGCATTGACCTAGAAAATATTTCTCCTTCTCGTCTGCTGTCTTCTCCTCCTTGGCAATTGGTTAGGCCACAAGTTGACCTAACCTTAACATCATTTAAAAAATCAGAAACAAATGACTTCCAATATAAACAAGAATATCATCAATTAAAACATCAATATAGCAATTACAAACCCTTATTTACAGATGGATCCAAGGACGGTGGCGCAGTGGCTTGTGCCACTGTCATTGGATCCAGAACAATATCTTCTAGATTACCAGATGATAGTTCTATTTTTACAGCAGAAGCTAACGCCATATTAACAGCTCTTAAATATATTCAAAGACACCCGAAACGTAAACAGTATATTATCTATTCAGACTCTCTCTCTTGCCTTCAGGCTATTAAAAATCTTTCTTGTAAACATCCACTTTTAATTGAAATTATTGAACTGTATAATAATCTTGCTACTGGCCAATACGACATCGTCTTCTGTTGGATACCCAGCCATGTAGGCATTTCTGGTAACGCAATGGCCGATCTTGCTGCCAAGGCAGCACTCAACAAATCTGTGACACCACTTCTTATTCCCTACACTGATTATAAAACTACCATTAGATCTTATATCCGTGATCTGATGCAGAAGAAGTGGGACACCCAAGTTGGTATAAATAAATTACATGAGATAAAACCTTACATTGGTTATACCCACTTGGGTTGTCAGTCCAGATTTGAAGAGGTCATACTACGACGATGTCGTATTGGCCACACTAGATATACCCATGCATACCTGTTAAAAGGTGAGGATCCTCCTTTTTGTATCCCTTGTGATGAGAGAGTCACGGTCAAGCATATTCTGCTTGACTGTGTCGAATTCTCCATCACAAGGGATAAGTATTTTACAGTTAAAACTATGAAGGATCTTTTTACCAGCGTTAGTTTTCATTTAATTATTGGTTTTTTAAAAGAAATTGATTTTTTGATTGAATTGTGAGCAATATGTTTCTGTAAAAAGATGTATTTTAATAATTGGTAGTTTGGATTCGTAACTAGAATTGTTAGTGGCTGTACCCTCAAAGGGGGTTGAAGTATTGTAAAATTATTGTCCTCCTGAGAGGGTACGTAAGTCCAAAAACATTCATAGTAAATTTAAATCTACCAGGCTTTTAATCGTAGTATTCGTGTTGTTTTAATTTTGGCTAGCATATTGTACACTCGCCAGCGGCTGAAGGGATGGTGTAAATCCAACTAGGGTCCATGCAGGTAGCAAAGGTACTGTAAGTCCCCATGGTCCCTAGTATGGTGATCTACCTTCAGTTGTTAGCAGTCTATAGCCCATTTTTATCTTGTATTGTCCTCTATAGATAAATTGTTTTAGGTATAGTTACTAGTTTTATATTCTACTCTGTGATATTCTAGTTGTTTTACTGTCCTTCGTTGACAGGTTTTATAACAGGCATATAGTTCATTTCAGAATTAAATGTTCTCGTCACGATATGGCTGAGATACTGCCGATGTGACGTTAAATGTTAACTCACTCACTCAAGTTTAAAACCCACGAGTTATCTCTAGAGATGGAGAAGTGTAGCTTGATCACCTCCCCATTTAGAATTTGAAACGACTTTCAGCAAGTCAAGTGTTTCAGGCATTTAGTTTTAAGGGATTGAATATGCGGTAAAAACGTTAAGTGTGAATCAAAGATTAGACCCAAGAACTTAGCTTCCTTCACAACTTTATTTGGCGTGCCGCCTAGAGATAGTTCCGGGTCTTTATGTGGTTTGTATTTATGACAAAAATGTATGCAGTTGGTTTTTGATTTAAAGAATTGAAAGCCGTTTTCAAGACACCAGTTATTAATGTTGTTTAAACACAACTGCAGTTGCCATTCAATAGTATGCATGTTTTTCCCACGACAAGAAATATTAAAACCATCCAGAAATAACCATCCATCAATTGAATCATTTCAAACTTTTGATAAACTGTTTATCTTGATACTAAAATGTGTGACAGACATAATACTGCCTTGTGGAACTCCCTGATCCTGAGGCACCCGTGGCGAGCCACCTCCTTGTGGTGGGTGCTGGGTAACGCTCGCCAACCCCCCGTGTGGATCCGGGGGCATATTTGGTCCACCAATCCGTTGGCCGTGGGTTTCGTCCCTGTGTCGGTGGAGGAAGGTATCCTGGTGGTTGAGGGTAATAAGGGCCTTGAACCATGTTCATGTTACTCAACATACCTCTTTGGCCCTGACTTCACTTAGACGCGTAGTAGAACTGGACCGGTTCTATCAATCGGCTGGTCACGCCATGCCCTGTGCATGGACAAACTTCCTCAGCAATTATTGTGCATGTTTGTACATTTGTGACAATGAGCGTTTATCATACTCTATACTATAATAATTTGTCCTATGCCAGAAGGCAGTGGCTCATGGGCCAATCTAGTGATGTTGACCTCTGAATGATGTATGTCTCTAACTTCTTGTCTAGGGCCGAACCAGTCTGGCATTGAATTGGTAGACAAATACATCTCTTCGTGTCATATTCACTGGAGTATACCATCCCTGTAAACCTGGTGTCAGCATCTTGGATACCCGTTCCTACTAGACACCGTCCTTGTTGACACTCCATTGTGGGTTGGGAGCAGGGATGGTGAATGATTTTCCTTTTGTCATGACTTTCCAACAAGCTGGTTCTACTCGACATGAAAAAAGCGACGTCTGGACGAAGTAGATCGTCCATCCGACACTAATTCAAACACTGATTCCTGGTCTCGATTTCTAGTGAGCGTGGCAACTGATTTTCTGCCCATCAAACTCAACCCATTTGCCGTGTCAAAGCTATCTATGGGTTCTGTGGGGAGGGTAAAAATGTCATCCGTCTCTTTAATGGTTCACCGCTGGTTGGGTGCACACGGACACAGCAATCTCTAAATCTTATGTCTATTAAAACGTTTGCCAATATAGAGGTTGCTCTGTCCGTGCAGAAAACTCTTAATTCTTGCCGTGGTATCATACGTGACAGGACACGCTGTCTGTATGATATGAGTGAATAGGATATTGCAACTGAGCTTCAAGATCAGGGGGTTACAGCAGTGAAACGTTCCACCATTAAGAAAGGATGGAACTGTAACTAAAACAAATACATATCTCCTAACATTTGCCATACCTTCTTTATCACAGTCAATTAAGGCAGGATATCTTAACATCGGGGTGGATGTGTATGTCCCCAATCCACTCCGGTGTTATATATGTCAACAGTTTGGTCATAGGACATACTCATGTCGTAATCCTGCAGTATGTTATCGCTGTGGCGATTCTCATGATGGCACAGTTTGCGGGAATGACCTCAAGTGTGTTAACTGCAAAGAGACACATGCTGCTTCTTCAGTGTCATGCCCTATATATCAAAGGGAATCTAAGAGAATGAAAATAAAATGTGAAACATCTCTCTTATTTAGAAGCCCAAAAACTTTTCACCAGTCAATCCTCAACCCCATCAAATATAACATATTCCGCTACAGTTACCCGTTCTGTAGCACTGTCCTCGGCTGCATGTCAAACTGATTTGACCTGGGTCAAGTCAGAAAAACCTGTGTTTTCATCTAACAAACCTACTTCTGAGTCATCACAAATGACTGCTTCGCCACTAGGCACATCACACGCACCCACAATTCCAGTGAAAAACCAGAAAGGAAAAAAATTAAATGGGAAAGAAACACATGTTGTTCCTCTACAAACATGGAGGTGATCCCGTACTGATAGCAGGACGTGCGGAGGTGCTTACCCCCGTCACGGTCTCGCGAAAGATCGCCAATTGAGCCACATTGACTCAGCTGGTCAATATAATTCAATGGAAGTGCAGTTACCCGTACAAGATCATCAGCCGTCGGGGACGTGATCATACCGATCCATCCAATTATCATCCGATTTCATTAACAAGCTGTGTTTGCAAGACCACGGAACGCATGATAAATAATCGACTAGTTTGGTACTTGGAAACAAATAACCTTATACCTTATATACAGTGTGGTTTCCGCAAAAACAGAAGTACTCTTGATCACTTAGTGCGTTTAAAATCATTTGTTAAAATGCACTAATTAATAAACAACATGCTGTGTCTATCTTTTTTTATCTCGAAAAAGCATATGACACAAACTGGAAATATGGTATTTTAAGAGACTTACATGACTTTGGCTTGCGAGGTCGTTATGCCTGCATTTATAGGCAACTTTTTAAATGATAGACAGTTTCAAGTTTGAGTGGGTTCTACCGTGTCTGATCATTACAGACAGGATCAGGGTGTTCCACAAGGCAGTATTTTGTCAGTTACACTTTTTAGCATAAAGATAAACAGTTTATCAAAAGTTTTAAACGATTCAAAAAATTGATGGATCGTTAATTGTGGATGATTTTAATATTTCATGCCGTGAGAAAAACATGCATACTATTGAACGGCAACTGGAGTTGTGTTAAAACAAAATAAATAAATGGTGTCTTGAAAACGGTTTTAAATTTTCTAAATCGAAAACTAATTATGTACATTTTTGCAGAAAATATAAGCCCCGTAAAGACCCTGAACTATCTCCGGATGGCACTCCCATCAGAGTTGTAAAGGAGGCCAAGTTTTTGGGCCTAATCTTTGACTCCCACTTAACATTTCTACCTCATATTAAGTCCCTTAAAACTAAATGCCTGAAGGCTCTTGACTTGTTGAAAGTTGTTTCCAACTCAAAGTGGGGAGGGGATCAAGCAACCCTCTTACATCTATATCGATCACTCGTGCGTTCGAAACTCGATTATGGTTCCATCGTATATGGTGAAGCCTGCAAAAGCAACCTTAAACTTCTTGACTCTGTCCATCATCAAGACTTAAGACTTTGTCGTGGGTCTTTCAGAACTTCACCTATTGATAGTCTCTACGTTGAGACTGATGAACCATTTCTTACTCAACGTCGTATACTTTACAATACATTACTAAATTATATTCTAATGAATCTAACCCTGCCTATAACTATGTGTTCAATCCCCTTTTGAGGATTTCTATAACAAAAAGTCTTCTCTTGTACCAGCTCTTGGGCACAGAATTAAACCATTTATTTCTTCAGCCGGTATAGAGCTGGAAAGTATATCGCCCTCCCGTCTTCTTTTTCTCCTCCTTGGCAGTTGGTTAGGCCACAACTGGACCTAACATTAACATCATTTAAAAAATCAGAAACAAATGACTTACAATATAAACAAGAATATCATGAATTAAAACATAAATATATCAATTACAAACCTTTATTTACAGATGGATCCAAGGACGGTGGTGCAGTAGCTAGTGCCACTGTCATTGGAAGCAGAACAATATCTTCTAGAATTCCCAATAACAGCTCTGTTTTTACAGCCGAAGCTAACGCCATATTAACAGCTCTTAAATATATTCAAAGACACCCTAAACGTAAACAGTATATCATATATTCCGACTCTCTTTCTTGCCTTCAGGCTATTAAAAATATTTCTTGTAAGCATCCACTTTTAATTGACATTATTGAACTGTATAATACTCTTGCTACTGGCCAATACGACATCGTCTTTTGTTGGTTACCCAGTCACGTAGGTATTTCTGGGAATGTGGTGGCCGATCTTAATGCCAAGGCAGCATTCAACAAATCTGTGACACCACTTCTTCTTCCATATTCAGATTACAAAGCTTGCATTAGAACGTATATTCGTGATCAGATGCAGAAGAAGTGGGACACTCAAGTAGGTATCAATAAATTACATGAAATAAAACCGTATATTGGATACACCAACATGGGTTGTCAGTCCATATTTGAGGAGGTCATCATGCGACGACGTCTTTTTGGCCACACAAGATATACACATAAAATATTTGACTGTGTTGAGTATTCCATCATAAGGGGTCAGTATTTTAATTCACGAACTCTGAAGGATCTTTTTAATAACACAAGCTCTCATTTAATCAATGCATATTTAAAACAATTAGATTTATTGACAGAATTGTAAATAGATATATATTTTATTATTGGAAGTTTAAATTCACAACTGTGCTTGTCAGTGGCTGTATCCTCAAAGGGGGTTGAAGTACTGTAAAAGTATTGTCCTCCTGAGAGGGTACGTAAGTCCACAAACATTCAAAGTAAATTCAAACTTTCCACGTTTTTAATCGTAGCATAAGTATCTTTTTATTTGCATGGCTAGACTTCCCAAATTGCTGACTGCTGAGGGATTGATGTAAATCCAGCTAGGGTCCATGCAGGTAGCCAAGGTACTGTAAGTCCCCATATGGTCCCTAGTATGGTGATCTACCTTCAGTTGTTAGCAATCTATAGCCCATTTTTATCTTGTATTGTCTTTTATAGATAAACTAAGGTACAGTTACTAGTTTTATATTCTAATCTGTGATATTCTAGTTATTTTACTGTCCTTCGTTGACAGGTTTTATAATAGATACATATTTCATTTCAGTGTTAAATGTTCTCGTCACGATATGGCTGAGATATTGCCAATGTGACGTTAAAGATTAACTCACTCACTCACTCATCAGCCGTCGGCATTCTGTATCCATGAGACTTATCTTAAAGATACAGATAATTTTAATTTGAGACAGTATGATACTTGCTATTCTTTTTTCTCCTCAGGGGGATCGTGCAACTGGAGGTGCTTCTATTTTAGTACATCACAACGTCATCCATAGCCCAGTCGCTCTAAATACACAATTGCAACCTGTAGCTGTTCGTATTACTTTGCACATGGCGCTGACAATATATGCGCCCTCTTCAAATATTCCAATATCAGATCTTCAAAATCTATATGATCAACTCCCGAAGCCATTGTTTCATCATGGGCGATCTAAACGGACACAACCCACTTTGGGGAAGTGTCAACACAAATACTAATGGTAAAATCATCGAGGATTTCATATCCGATAATAACTTGACGATCAATGACCGTTCAGCCACCTATTTACATCCAGCTACGCTAACATATTCTTCCCTGCACATATCTTTTGCTGATTCTACTTTACGTAATGAATTTGAAGGTCACCTACGTGGGAGGGATCACTTCCCCACCATTCTCAAAACAATCAGCCCTGGTGACGATCCACCTTTATCAAGAAGTAACTTTGCCAGGGCTCATTGGTCATTATATGAAACACTGTGTACTAATCGCTCAAAACATGATGTATATGCGAACAGGGAAGATCCCATACAGTTGTTTTCAAATATACTCAATGGCTTTGCGGACAAAACTATTCCCAAATCCTCCGCAGTTCCACATATTCGAAAAACATGGTTTGATAATGAATGTAAACAGGCCAGAAAGAGAAAGAAGAAAGCTGAAAAATAATTTCGGCGACATCCGACTGTCCATAAGTTTAACAAATTTAAAATTTGAACTGCCAAGGCTAGACGCACATTTAAACAGAATAAGCGTCAGTCTTGGAGGAAATATGTTTCTAAAATATATTCACGCACACCAGTTTCAAAGGTGTGGAACATGGTCCAAAGGATTAAGGGCAAAGGTTCCAAATCTACTGTTCACCATCTAAAGGATGATGACAATATATTAACTAACAAAACCGATATTGCCAACAAACTTGGCGAAACTCTCGCTCAACATTCATCCTCATTCAATTATGTTCCCGCATTTCAGAAACATCAGAAACAACAGGAGAAGAAAAGTATGAACTTTAAAACAGATAACGGTGAGGGATATAATGAATTGTTTTCAATACATGAGCTACATACCGTCCTTGAGCAAGCTCATGATACTGCTACAGGGGCTGATAATATTCACTATCAGCTCCTTAAGCATCTACCTAAATCATGTTTGCAAACGGTTCTCAATATTTTATCATACAATATGGACTTCAGGGACTTTCCCAACTTCATGGCGTAATGCTATTGTTGTCCCTATTCCAGTTTGGCCGGGATCATAGTGATCCATCAAATTACAGACCAACATCCCGAACAAATTGCGTCTGTAAAACCATGGAACGAATGGTGAACAACAGACTAACGTGGTATCTTGAAACCAATAAACTTATTACTAATATACAATGTGGTTTCAGGAAAAACTGCAGTATCATTGATCATTTGCTAAGATTAAAATCCTTTGTTAAAAATGCTATTGTAAATAAGCAATATGCTGTATCAATCTTCTTTGATCTTCAGAAAGCTTACGATAAGACTTGAAAGCATGGTATTCTAAAGCATTTACATGATTTTGGTTTCAGGGTCGGTTACCTCTTTTTGTATCAGAGTTTTTAAAGGACAGGCAATTTCAGGTCCGAGTGGGTTCAACCCTGTCTGATCATTACAGTCCGAATCAGGGAGTCCCACAAGGTAGTATTTTGTCTATTACTTTATTCAGCATCACGATCAACAGGTTTTCCAAGGTTTTAAACGATTCAATTCATGGATCATTATTTGTGGATGATTTTGATATTTCTTGTCGTGGTAAAAGTATGCATACTATTGAACGACAACTGCAGTTGTGTCTGAATAAGATAAATAAATGGTTTCTTGAAAATGACTTTAAATTTTCAAAAGCTAATTGTGTACACTTTTGTAGGAAATAGAAGCCTCACAAGGAACCAGAACTATTTTTAAACGGTACTCCCATCAAAACTGTCAAGGAGGCCAAGTTTCTGGGTTTAAGTTTTGACTCCCACTTAACTTTTGGCGCTTATCAAATACCTAAATACTAAATGCCTGAAGGCGCTCAATTTACTGAAAATCGTTTCGATCTCAAAGTGGGGAGGGGATCAAGCTACCTCCTACATCTATACAGATCACCTGTCCGCTCGAAGCTTGATTATGGCTCCATCGTATATGGAGGAGCCTGCAGAAGCAACCTTAAACTTCTTGATTTTGTCCACCACCAAGGCCTAAGACTTTGTCTTGGGTCCTTTAGAACTGTTGACAGTCTCTGTGTTGAGGCAGATGAGCCGTCTCTTACTCAAGGCCGTATAAAACTAGCTTTACAGTATATTACGAAACTCTATTCTAACGAGTCTAATCCTGCATTTCGTTGTGTTTTTAATCCTTTTCATGAAGATTTGTACGCCAAGAAATCTTCTCTTGTTCCTCCTCTGGGGCTGAGAATTAAGTCTTTCATTACTGCTGCTGGCATTGAACTGGATAATATAGCGCCTTCTCGTCTTCTTTCTTCCCCTCCTTGGCAAATGGTTAGGCTACAGGTTTACCTAATATTGACTACATTTTTAAAAAATCAGAAACAAATGACTTCCAATATATAGACGAATATAATCAATTAAAAATTAAACATAGCAATTATAAACCCTTATCTACAGATGGATCCAGAACAATATCTTCTAGATTGCCAGATAAGTGACGAGAACACTTACATGAAGTTTATGCATATTGTAAAAATCTGTCAACGAAGGACAGTAAAACAACTAGAATATCACACTTTGAATTAAAACTAGCAAGAAACGTTAATACTCATACCACTATTTAGGCAATACAATATAACAACTGGGCTATAGATCGCCAACAACAGAAGGTACGTCACCATATTAGGGACCATAGGGACTTACAGTACCTTTGCTACTTGCATGGACCCACCCAGATTGTATCACCTATTTCAGCACGGCTCCCTTGGCAGCTGCAGTCGCCGCCTTACACGCACATCCTGCATGTCCTTAGATAGCGGGACCCTTGCGCGTCACGTAGAATTTTTCCGTTTCTTTTTTGGCAAATTTATAGCCGAGGAATTAAGGTTTCTGTGATTTTAGGCCGTCTGAATTTCTTCCACAGGAGTCTCGGTGGAACACTTTTCTTCCACCCTGCCTCCGGTGGAAGTCGCTCGCGCCATTGTATTTTGGAAGCCTTTTACTTTGCAAACGTGATTCTAATGCTACCCCTGGTAACCAGTCCAGATTGAATCTCCGACATGATGGTTTGTGTAATTTTGTTGAACTTCAATTCTTCTATATCACAGCAGTCATCATGCCACCATAGTCCGGTCATGATGTAATGGCAACCACTCTTACGATTCACCTCAGAAAATGCATTTCTATACTGCGTTTGAAAGCCATTTAAAGCGTGTGTCAGACTGTGTATAAAACGCACACGTTGCGCATTTAGTGGTGGAGCTATATGGGTATTGATGTGCGAAATCCAACAAATAGATTGGCGGAATTTAGATGAATCTGTTCACTGGCTATACCGGCGTCGTTAATATTTACAACTATAAAGTATTTCCAAGGTGATTCATGTGGGATTCTGGAAATGTGTAACATGCTGGTGTGCAACGTTAGACATTCGCGCTACACAGGAATCAATATACGTGACAGAGCTAAAGTTGCAATGAATTGGAATAAAGCCATAAAAGCAACGCCTGTAGTCTTAATATATAAACTTTTACTGTTGTGGAAAGCCCTTGACAGTGCGGTTCTGCCAAGGTGTAATGTGCATTCGAGTCGCGTCTAAGAGTCAAGCAATGCGCGCCATTATGTAAATGCATTTTCGCTAATGGCGGGTAAAGGAGTCGGGGATCCGGCGCGCGTCTCCCGTCAGTGTTACGGCAGCTATAATTTCACGATCCACCATCCAAAATTTAATGTTTAACATACATCTGAAGGCCCTTGAAAGTGCGGCTCTGACAAATTATAACGGACATTCGAGGAACATGAGATAATCAGGCAATAAGCGTCATTACGTAACTTTTCTTGTGCGACTGGTAGGTAAAAAACGGGGATCTGGCGCGTACCTTCCGCCAGCTATTATTTCATTATCCTTCATCCAAAATGACAGATTTAAAATGCATCGGAAAGCCCTTGACAGTGCGGTTGTCCCAAGGCGTGACGTGCATTCGTGTCACCTCAAACAGTCAAGCCATGCGCGTCATTATGCAACTGCACTTGCGCTAATGGCGGGTAAAGTCGGGGGTCTGGCGCACGTCTCCCGTCAGTGTTACGGCACCTATAATTTCACGATCCATCATCCAAAATTTAATGTTTCAAATGCATCTGAAAGCCCTTGAAAGTGCGTCTATGCCACGTTATAATATGCATTCAAGGAACGTCTTTTAATCAGGCAATGCGCGGCATTATGTAACTGTACTTGTAAAGTATATTGCAGAATTTGTTCGAAAAAATAGTCGTTTTTTGCTGTACTTTTTTTTAAAAAATACTATGTAAATTCATTGTCTAAAAGTCAGGTGTCAAATTGGATGGTATTGCCAGAAAGCCCAGTGGATGGCGGAGGTACATGCAAAATTTCGTTGCTCTATCTTTTCAAATAAAGTAAATCTAAACTTTTTAAAATGTGTACTATCGTCAGGTGAAAGTTTAGCTATCCAACGTGTTCACGTAGTTTTCTACGCAAGGGGAACCCGAGCCAGCTTGGCCACTGCTCGGAAAATGCCTACGTTCCCCGGGCACGAACGTAGACGGGACGGGAACGGCGATGAGGAAATTGCGACGCTGCCCTGTACGTCTGCCCACGGAGGTTGGAAAGATGGAAGTCCCAAGGTTGTGCATAGGGGGATAATTCCGACCTCCACCATGATCAAGCACTTGGTTGACGTGGTGGTTAGCGTGAGTAACGGCGCGCGACGTTGTTCATACTATTCATCATTCGTTCTGCCGAAGACGCTCGATCTATAAGCGGCCATGGTGTAGCAGATTTGAAACCTATCGAGTCTTGACAGGGGCCTCAATGGCGAGTTTGCGAGAACGAAATGCTGGTGTTGCATAGGAGGCGAGGGGACGATCCCGAGAGGAGAGGCGATGATGGTGAAAGGGTAGCTGGCGCAGGCAAACCCGTTCGAGTCTTGATTTGCCCGCGAGCAAGTGCATACGCCGGTGATTTTACCTAGAAGCAGGCAATGTCTCAGCCACGAAGCAGGCACAACACTGGTGTTGCACAGAGGTTGAGGGGCCGACCCCGAGAGGAAAGGCGATGGTGGCCAAACGGTAGCTGGCGCAGGGAAACCCGTTCCAGTCTTGACAGGAAGCTGTAAGTCGATTTGGTGGTAATTGTTCATGATTTGCCGTGTCAAATCTTTGCGATTCCCTAAGGTGTGGCATATGGGAAATGAGCAGTCTATTGCTGTAGTGTCTACAGCTATATACGTGAGACAACTACTTGATGGGTAGATGCGACGGCATGACATGGCAGACGGACATTGACGTTTTGTGACCTTTTGTTATGCATGTTGATGTAAATTGTAGTATGTGTTGTTCACGTGTAGCAGCTCAACTGCCAACAGTACTTGAAGAACCACGACCTCCTTCCTACGTTGACTGAAGTGTGCCTTCACAGCATTCAGACTTTGGAATGAAAGTTGTATCCTTCCAGGTTTCATGATTTGTATGATACATTTGTGCTAACATATTTGAGGTATCTGTCCATTATGTACGGCAATTGTATGGGTATTCAATAATTCGTGAGCTATGGTTATCATGGTGCATGATAAATTTTAAAAAAAACCAACCTAACACTGTTCCCTTCTAATCCAAACCATTAACCTCCAATCAAAATAACATAAAATTATTTCTCTCTACATTAAATCACTAACCCATTCCGAATTAACCTAAATGACATAACCTTAAAGCTAAAAGTATCAATACCGAGAATGTTAAAACTAAACCGCTAACCCAAACCTAAATGACATAAATTTTAAGCTAAAACCATGAATACCGCGGTGCGTATAACTGAATAATAAACGCTGACAATGACAGAACGTAAAACTGGAGAAAAATGCCAAACTAAAAGTACAAAAGTAACGCCGCCTAAAACACTAACCCCAAACCAAAAACATTAAGTTAACGTGAAAAATATACCAACAGAGAGAAGGTGACTACGAAACTGAAACCTTACCAACTCAAAACAAAAACACCTAACACTACAAATAAAAACTAAAAGCGCGATGATACTTGCATCAAGGTCTACAAAGTGAGTCGGTCGGCCTAGGCATTGACAATATGTTACCAGGTGAAGGTGACATATTTTCAATGCCTACAAAATGGCCCGGAAAAATTGTTTTCAGTTCCAGCTGGTGTGATCCTTAATACCGGGTTTTCATGTTTGCCGATTGTTTGATGTTGTATGGAAATGGAGCCTTGGTATTGTCTGAAGTTGTTTGATGTTGTATGGAACTGTAGCCTTGGCATTGTCTTTAATTCCAGCTGGTGTGATCCTTAATACCGGGTTTCCATGTTTGCCGATTGTTTGATGTTGTATGGAAATGGAGCCTTGGTATTGTCTGAAGTTGTTTGATGTTGTATGGAACTGTAGCCTTGGCATTGTCTTAAATTCCAGCTGGTGTGATCCTTAATACCGGGTTTCCATGTTTGCCGATAGTTTGATGTTGCATGGAAATGTAGCCGTGGTATTGTCTTTAATTCCACTCCGTTCCACTCACAGCTGGAGAGAAAGCGAAGACACTGCCTTTGTGATTCTTAGTGTTACTAAAGGTCACCCTCACACAAGAGAAACACAATCACACCACATCACATCACATCACTACATAGTCTGGAATTGTGCCGTGATTGGTGTCATGTTTGCAGAAGCACTTGTCGGGGTGGGACACACAAGCTTGGCACTGATGCTTTGATGGTAATGCCTAATCCGTGAGTTTCTGAGTGAGACATGGAAACCAACCAAAGTGGCGGCAATTACGACTGAAAGCACCAATCATTGATTCGTTGTTTTATCCCATAACTGAACGAGATGAGAGAGTCGTGTCAGGCTTAAGCTAACAACAGGTCTTAATCCATGAACGATTGATCCTGTGAGTCCAATGCAGGGCTCAGTACAAACACTTATCAATGACCCACGCTATATATACTTAGCAGTCAGATACGAGCATCACGGCACTTTTGCTGATATTATTTGACACAACTCATTGTCAGAAATCGTTCTTGAAGACTAACTTCATTCAGGTCATGGCCTGCGCACTTTTTGAAGCTCCTGTTTCAAAGCCACTGCACTTTGCCATCCTGGGGCATAGTTTCGTGCGGCGACTTGTTCAAGTCTGTCCCCCTCCACATGGCATCCTCATTACCGTGCGTGGGATCGGAGGTCGGATGAAAGCAGAGGTGGATGCCCTTGATGCAGCTTTTCAGGGCATTGTGTTCATTCAAGTGGGGGAGAACGACGTGTCAACCTCTACTGATCCTCGGGACCTGGTCGAAGACCTGCTGGATCTTCAGACTACCTTCGGTGGAAACGGCCAGGCTCCAGGGCGGTGATAGGGAGTCTGTTTCCGAGGGTAAAACCAAGGAACATGACGGTCTCTGCCTACAAGCGGAAGGTGGAGGAGGCGAACCGGCGCTTGAAGAAGATGTTGCGACGCCGTCTGTATGCCACCTTTTGGGAACACAGCCAGCAGATGAGGATGGGACCTGCGCTGCTAGCCAAGGATGGCGTACACCTGACACCAAAAGCTAATGGGCAGTTCTGGCTTTCAATTCGTAAGTGTATGTGTAGGTATGCTCACTCACTCACTCACTCACTCACTCACTCACTCACTCACTCACTCACTCACTCACTCACTCACTCACTCACTCACTCACTCACTCACTCACTCACTCACTCACTCACTCACTCACTCACTCACTCACTCACTCACTCACTTTGGGTGGCTTTAAGGGTGGGAAAACATGACGGCAGCCACACGTGTCGCACATAACGCGAAAGTCAAGACACAGGGCTTCCGACCCATGTCAAAGACAAAACCCTGGGATCGATGCACGAAACATGACAAGTACCTACAACGTGAAAAAACTGCCATAAATCGGGATAAATCGGGCTTAAATGCGCCCCGGCGTCGAACCCGGTAAAGACTTGTCACTTCTGATGATACCACCAGATAGCCCTGGGGACCAACTTCACGTCAATGTGAAACCTGTCAATAGGATGTGTGACGTTTAAAAGATGCTCTCCAAGTAAGGCTTTTCTCTTGGTAAAATTACATGTCTATAACAGATGGAAAAATGGGCGTGGACGCCCAACCAGGCGCCCCTTGTCGACCCCGTGATAACCCCAGGTGCTTCATGCACGTGGCCAAATTTTCATGTATGATATGTGTGCAGTATGTCTCTTTCTCCTGGGGGGAGACAATTAGTGAACGAAGGATGCATAGATCAAACCCATGTGATATCAAATCTGAGCTGTTTTGGCTCACGTCAGACGCACGGGGCTTAGCTTTGGGTGGCTTTAAGGGTGGGAAAACATGACTGCAGCCGCATGTGTCGCACATGACGTGAAAGCCAAGACACAGGGCTTCCGATCCCGAGTAAAATCAAAACCCTGGGGTCGTTGTACGCAACATGACAAGTACCCGCAGCGTGAAACTTGAAAGCGTCCCGGCATCGAACCTGTCGACGAAAGGTCATTTCTGATGGCACCACCAGATAGCCCTGGAAACTAGCTTTACGTCGATATGCAACATAGGAATGGGCCGTGCATGGTCAGCGCCCAGGCGGCCGTTAAGTGACGGCGCCCTACGTCTCTTGCCCCCTGATATAGGCTCTAGAATGGACGTTTTCAGAAACGTCCACGTCTTCGAGAGACCCATACTTATTGTACAATTGAATTTTATTTTGTGACCCTTTAGGAGCTCTGCCACTTTGTTGTTTTGAAGCATCAGGCTTTGGCTTCGGTTTACTTTTCACCGTTTGTTGACTGTCAGCTGTCGATTGAGATTTTGAGTGTGACTGAGATGATGATTTGTCATCAGAAGACTTGATGTATCAGGAAGTAATTCCTCAGTCTGCGACGATATAGCAGGGTACGAAAGCTGTGGAGAGTCGCAATTTACCCAGGTCAAGGTAGTTTGGCATCCTGTGGATGATTTTGTTATTTTAGAGGTAGACTCCGATGATGTTTTTGCTACTGTAGCATAACTCTCTAGAAGATCAGACCTCTTTACCAGTTTTTTTGGCACACCTTGATCTTTCATTTCGCAGGCTATGTCAAGTTCTGACATGTCAGCAAACAGTCGATCACGATCTCTGACAATACCTTTACATGTGTTCAGGGTTTTGCAAGCAGAGACCGTGACCGGAATGCCCACGAAAGATTTAACACTCATCAGATTGGTCGCTTGCTGTTTTTTCCCGCACTCAACTAGCAGTGCACCCGAACGTAAGCGTCTAATGTTTTTAACATCCCCAGCAATACCTTGGATACCCTTAGATACTGCAAAAGGGTTCAACTGTAATGGTTTCTTATGAGGAGTTTCATTTACAAGGAAAAGTGGCCAATATTAAATCGATGCAGACGGTCTGTGTACAGTATCAACAGGAGCAATATCAAGTCGACGTTTTGTTTTTTTGGGTGGGATTTCATAAGCCATGGTTAGTGTAATACGGTTTATCATCCGAGCTCCCCACCCACCACTGAGTATCACAAGGACAATGCTAAAAGCAAGTGGGTCTCCAACTTGCAGCACCAAGGATACCCGGATGATATACTCCAGCAGAAGAATTATAAATAAGTAATCTACCAGATTGGCCCATGAGCCACCGCCTTCTGGGCATAGGTCTCTAGGCAAAGGTCAGAACGTCAAAAATGCATTTCAAAATCAGAAAATATCGATGAACAATAACGCCAAGACCGAAATTAAAATGTCCAAATAAAATTTCTGCAATGGCATATATATATAGTCCATGCACAGGGCTTGGCATGACCAGCCGATTGGTTGAATCGGGCCAATTCAGCCACCCGTCTAGGTGAAGTAAGGGCCGAAGTGGTGTCTTAGACAAACAGAACATGGTCAAAGGCCCAGTTGCCCTCAACCACCAGGATCCCGTCCTCCACCGACACGGGACGCAACCCACGGCAAACAGGTTGCCCAATTTAGTCGCCTCTTACGACAAGCAATGGGGTGCTGTGGACACATTCTGCCCCGGGTCCACACGGGAGAAGAGCACTTAGCGTTACCCAGCACCCACCACGAGGAGGTGGCTCTCCATGGGTGCCAGTTGGATATAAATTGAGACAAGTGGCCTCGTAATCCAAAGTCATGTAAATCTTTTAAGATTCCATGTTTCCATGTCGTGTCGTAAGCTTTCTCTAAATCGAAAAAGATCGACACTGCCTGTTGTTTATTAATAATGACATTTTTTACAAAAGACTTCAAGCGTACTAAATGATCGACAGTACTTCTGTATTTACGGAAACCACATTGTATATCCGTTATGAGGTTTTTGGCTTCCAAGTACCAAACAAATCGATTATTTATCATGCGTTCCATAGTCTTACAAACGCAGCTATTCAGTGATATTGGTCTATAACTGGAGGGATCAGTATGATCCCGACTGGGCTTAGGTATGGGAACAATAATAGCATCACGCCACGACGAATGAAATGTTCCAGATGTCCAAATGTCATCAAAAATATGTAAGAGCGTCTCTAAACAAGACTCAGGTAAGTGTTTGAGGAGCTGATAATGTGTACCATCATTGCCTGAAGCAGTATCGTGAGCCTGGTCAAGAGCAGTATGAAGCTCATGCATCGAAAATGTTTCATTATAATCTTCCCCATTATCTGAATTGAAATGAATAGTTTTCTGTTCTTGCAGTTTTTTTGATAGTTTTGGAATTCGGGTACATAATTAGATGAGTAAGAATGTTTGGCTAACGTTTCACCTAATATATTAGCAATATCTGATTTACTGGTCAATAATTGATTCCCATCTTTAAGATGGTGAATGCTAGATTTAGAGCCCTTACCTTTGATTTTCTGGATCATATCCCATACCTTTGATATTGGTGTGCGCGAATGAATCTCTGATACATAGTTCCGCCAAGATTGGCGTTTATTTTGCTTGAAAGTAGGACGTGCTTTGGCATTTAAAATTTTAAATTTGTCCAAATTATGGACCATGGGATGGTGACGGAAAAAGATTTCAGCTTTTTTCCGTGTATTCCTAGCCTGTTTGCTTTCATTGTTAGACAATGGTTTACGCACATGTGGAATTGCAGAGGACTTTGGTATACACTCTTCAGCTATGCTATCTGAAAAACATTGTATGGCATCAGGTATATCATGAAAAAGTTCAGGCTTGAGTTTGTCAGCACATAGACCTGTATATAAAGTCCACTTAGCCTTTTTAAAATTCCACCTTGATGATGAAGGAGCATCTGACGGACCAATAGCTTTGAGAATGGTTGGAAAATGATCACTGCCACACAGGTCATTGTGGACTGACCATTCAAACTGATTCAGAAGATCCGGGTTTGTCATGGACAGATCAAGGGATGAGTAAGTACCTGTACCGGGATGTAAATACGTGTTGGAAGTATCATTAAAGAGGCATATGTCATTGTTGGCAAGAAAATCTTCCAGTACTTTCCCCTTATTATTAGTGTGTGCACTTCTCCAAAGAGGGTGTGTCCATTCAAATCTCCCATGATGATACAGGGCTTGGGAAAGCCTTACGATCAGCATGCTGAAGAGATGAAGAAGGAGGAACATAGAGTGAACACAATGTAAGAACAATGTGCAAAGTTACTCGGACACCAACAGCTTGGAGGGGTGTATTCAGGGAAATAGGGCCATGAATAATACCTTGTCTCACCAGAATCGAAGAACCTCCTGTTGCTTTAACACCAGGGGCTGAGAAGAAATGTTATGAACTGTGCTGTCTTAAGTCAAGTTTCTCAGTATTTGGTAAATATGTCTCTTGTAAACATAGAGCTGAAGGTTTAAAATCCTGCATTAGTAATTGTAAATCATTAAAATTATTCCGCAGTCCTCTGCAATTCCACAGAATGATATGTGAGTCATTCATGGGGGCTTAATTTGAGGTCGGGATTGAGGACTGCTATCCTTCACAATGTGCGAGTGACTAATCTCCATGTCAAGAGGTTCAAATGAATTATGAACCTCAACAGTATTTGGAAAGGAGGACGGTACCTCCAAGCGCTGGAGGGACCTGGCTTTTCTTGCCATTTGTTTCTTTTCTTTTCTGGATAACTGGGCTGGGTCCTGAACTACCTTGTTGGATGTATTGTCTGACATAATATCAGTTTGAGATGCTGATGTTGAGGTTTTAGCCTCAGGCTGAGTATTTGGAGCTACTGTGTCTAGTGTAACTTGTTGTTCGACCCAGGAAAGTGTTGTTTGGCAAGCTACAGATACTGTCACCGGAGCTGGTCTAGATTGTTGAGTTCATACAATTGCTCAAAATGTTTTAGTTCACAAAGAATATGCAGATGATTGTGACATCAATATGAAATTTTGTTTTTGCACTGAAGTTGAAGAATTTGTTATTCATGTTCGAAAACTGGGCATGATTTGGAAGAGGCCAGATGTTTTCCGTTACAGTTTGCGCACTGTTTCTGTAGCGCATGTGGAACTGTTGCGATTGCAGTTCTTTGCACCTGTAACATCTCAGAGGGGTTGGAACGTAAACCTCAACACCGATATTGAAATAATACTTGTTGGCAATTTTGGAAGGGAAAATGTGAAGAGATAGGTGTTGGTCAGTATAACATTGCCATTTTGCTTTTTAGTGAAACGTTTCACATCAGTCACTCCTCTTCATTTCAGCAACAATATCCTTCTCACTCATGGCAGATAGACATCGAGCACGATCTCGTACAATTCCTTTACAGGAATTTAATGTTTTGTGTTCTGAAACGGAAACCTCAACGTTGGCAAACTGTTTAATAGACAAAAGGTTCAAAGATTGCTGTTTACGTAAACATTCCACAAGCAAAGAGCCGGAGCGCAGGCGAGTAACATTTTTCACTTCGCCACAACATCCAATTGACAGCTTTTGAAATTGCAAAAGGGTTGAGTTTAATTGAACTGTTGTCTAAAGCATCAATAACGATGAATCGAGCCCAGGAATCTACATTAATGCCACGATGATCATCAGACGAACTTGCATCCAAATGCGGTCTTTTTGAACCGGAGTGTATTTGAGACATAATGTATAAAGTGTGGTTCAACAGCCCTGCTCCCTACCCATCACGGAGTGTCAACCAGGACAATGTCTAATTGCACTGGGTCTCCAGAATACAAACACCAGGGATACAGGGATGTTATACTCCAGTGAGTATGACACAAATAGCAGTATTTGTATACCAAAGTACATGCCAGGGAGGTTCAGCCCAGTGACAAGAAATTGGAAACATACCGAATTTGGAGGTCAACCCACCAGATTGGCCCATGAGCCACAGCCTTCTGACATAGGACTCTAGGCAGTTAAACATGTTAGTAATTTGTACAATGAAAAGTAAAGAGGCAAACACCCAAATGTGACTAAAATGTGCACGAACAATTCACTATGCACCGGGCATTGCATAACCAGCCGATTGATAGAACCGGGTCAGTCCTACCATCCGTCTAGGCCAAGTCAGGGCCAAAGTGGTGTATTGAACAATAGGAACACGGTTAAAGGCCCCTCTGGCCCTTCCTCCACCGACACAGGGCCGCAACCCACGGTAGACAGGTTGGTGGACCAAATATCCTCCCGGGTCTACAACGTGGTGAACGGCTCTTAGTTTTACTCAGCATCCACCATGAGGAGGTGGCCGTTCATGGGTGCCAATTCGTCAATAATTTCTGATGCTTCTCTTGAGTTAAAATTGTCAACAAAACATTTTTACCTTTGCGGCACCAGATGAATTTCGTGACAAGGTAAGTACCTGACAAACGTGTTGTCAACTCACACCTAGGGGTAGATTAAATGAAAACTGATGAGAAACAGGTAGCTAATCCGATTCTGTTCTGATAAGTACAGATAGATATATCATTTTATTCTGCTGGAAATATTCTGCTGACACTAAAAGTTATCAACTAAACATGTTTCGTGTGGTTTCAATATAAGTATATGAACCACGTGTGTCTCCACATGTTCTGCCATTCACAATAAGTAAACACAATAGAATTCCATACTTGAAACTTTTTGACCTCTGTGATATCCGCCAGTGATAAACAGTTCTCCCAAATCACTTAATTGGTTATCACTATGGTCTTCAATAATTAAGTCATCCTGGGATGCAGTTCGAGCATTGATGTACCCGAAAACGACAATATCTGCGTACTGATTGTACTACCTTTTCACCCAGGATGACGACTTTGGCCTCTGACTTTAGTTTCATGAACACACAGTTACTCTAAGTGTCTCAAGAATTTAGTGTTTAGTTCCACTGATCGGTGACGGATTCGTTGGTAGATGACCAGATAGTGGTCACGTAAATGCGTACACATACCTAGTTGCTAGCAGAACAACGTGCCGCAAAACTTGAACAAAGTGTGACTACGTGTTCCAGTCCACCCAGTTGTGAATGGGACGTTTGTATAGGAAAACTATACTTGGTATGCCTAGTGACTGCAAGAGTTGGATGATACCCACAAAGGTGGGGTTTGCTGATATTGTGCGTCCTTGAGACTGACTTCCAATGATCGAGGGAAAAACAAGAACGTGCTTTGTGCATGCATATGGGATAGCGCTATACATGTATATATACCCTTTTGATATGAGGATAATAACATGAAACATATGCTCATTAAATATGTATTTCATCTTTTCAATATTATGTTGCCAAGCTTCAACCAGACATATGATATCACTTTTTGGCTAGAAAATCGATAAACAATATAATTTCTGATTACGAAACAAGTCCAGAACATCAGAGTTGAACATCTAGTGTAGATCTAAACTGATGAGCGATGTCCTGAAAATAACTGCCTACAATCGGTAGTGTGCCTCTAGTTGTTGAGCCGGTCTACAGTGAACCATTCATAATGTTGCTGCTGTGTTCAAGTAAAGGCATGCAGGCTGTTTTAACATCAACTATGTACCTCATGGTTGTACTGTCCACTTACAGCACAAAGGAATGTGGACTTCAGTTGACAGGGAAGATGGGGAAGAGATCTGTCATACTTAGAAACGTTGACATGAAGTTTTGCCAAACTGAGTGTATTGAAGATTCCTTCATATTTTCATGCTGTCATCGTTTGCGTGATGAAGCCGACAAGACTGTGACGATGGGAGGATCCCGTGCCCGGAATCACCAGACTGTAAGATATGTTTACTTCATGTAGATGAATGTAGAGTCGGTGAGTTAACATGTAGAATAAAATTCGCAATGTTTCAGGTATGCCGACATGGTATAAAGCCGGTCAGGTGACCGCCAGCTACTGTATGGTACATCATCACGCAAGACAATGGAAACCAACACTGCTTTTGATTACTGCATGGACAACAGCTGGATTTACATTAACCCTTCACATGTCATGTCAAATAGTCATGAATGAAAATATATTAACTTGCATTTAAATGAAGTAGCTCGTCAAAATTTATTATGAAAGTTTCTTAACGTCAGGCGGACAATGTTTTCATAACAACACTTGAACTCCCCTTGAGGATACAATCACTCAGTTGCTAATTTAAATTACCAATGATAAAACAGCATGTATAAAATATATTAATCGTTCTTTGTTTAGCCAGTTGTAAAATGTGTTTGAAAACCTCAACAATAAGATTATAATTACCATTGGTAAAAAGATCCTTCACTGTTTTTACACTGCAGTTTTGACATGCTTGACTGTGCGTCTTACATCACAAGGAACATATATTTAGAGGATCCTCACCATACTGCAAAGTTACATCAACTCTGTATTAACTCCCGATGTTTTAACAGAAGGTAATGTTAGTATATACACCAAAAAGTCGCATTTGTTGCAATGAAGAAGTTGACTATCCACAGAACGTAGTTTTCCTTCATTCTAAAACTTCGATTCAGACTGAAGCAAACGCCTTGAAGTTCTGAAATATGAAAATCTTTTCAAATTCCAAACGCCACTGTTTTTCTTAACTGAACTAGTTTCCTGAACTACTGCCCAGAAAAAGAATACAGTGTGTTTGAACAAACTTGAACACAAAACAAACTGTTTAATTTCAGTAGAGTATTCAATTCCTCAGCAACTGGGCACAATCTCATTCTATCGTAACTTGACTTAAAGACACGAGGTATAATGCCCTGAACTTTTACACAAATCAACTATTAATTAAAAAAATGTGATGAGGTATTAAATCAGTAGTGCGTGTGACCGCCATTGGCTTCAATAAACGCCAAAGACACGACGGCGCATGGATGGTTTGGATACTGTCAGAATCATTGTTCCAGTTATTGTGACAGGTAGTTGTCGATTCAGGTAGTAACGTAAGTGTTGCTCCATAAAGCCTTGCGTTATCGTGTTGCTAGACCTCACACCTCTACAGTGACCGTGAGTGAGTGAGTTAATATTTAACATCACATCGGCAGTATTTCAGCCGTATCGTGACGAGAATATTTAACACCGAAATGGAATATATATATCGTAAAAACCGCACAACGAAGGACACTAAAACAGCTAGAATATCTCAAATGAATTAAAACTAGTGTGGAAAGTAAAAACATAATATCACTATTCGGACAATACAATATAAAAACAGGCTATAGATCGCCAACAACTGAAGATAGATTACCATATTAGAGACCATGGGGACTTACAGTACCTTTGCTACCTGCATGGACCTTAGTTGGATTTACATCATCCCCTCAGGAGTTAGCTAGACATATCTAGCCAAAAATAAAAATACACATATGCTACGATTAAGAGTGAGTGAGTTAAAATTGAACGTCACATCGGCAATATTGCAGCCATATCGTGACGAGAATATACATGTCAAAAAAAGAATATATATGGATATTATGAAGACCCTGTCTACGAAAGACAGTAAAACCACTAGACTATCACAGTTAGTATTAAAACTAGCGTGGAAACTGGAAAATGATAGTATCACTATTTCGACAGTACAATATAAAAAAAACAGGCCATAGATTGCCAACAAGAGGGTAGATCACCATACCAGGGGCCATGGGGACTTACAGTACCTCTGCTACCTGCATGGTCCCTGGCTGGATTCACACTATCCCCTCAGCTGTTGGCGACTGTATGCAAGATTAGCCACAAATTAAAATGACACATATTCTACGATTAAAAAGATTAAATCTTACTTAAACCGTTTCGGGACTTACGTATCCTCTCAGGAGGACAATAATTTTACGGTACTTCCACCCCCTTCGAGGATACAGCCACTAACAATCTTAGCTGCTAATTCAACTTCCAATCATAAAATACTTATTTATTTACATGTCAGTCAATAAATTCAATTCTTTTTAAAATGCAATAATTAAATGAGAACGTACCTTACTAAAAAGGTCCTTCATAGTTCTTAATTTAAAATAATTGTCCCTTGTGATGTAATATTCAACACAGTCAAGCAAGACATGCTTGACCGTAATGATTTCATCACAAGGGATGCAGAACGGAGGATCCTCACCTTTTAAAAGATATTCATGCGTATACCTAGTGTAGCCAATGCGACATCGTCGTATACTGACCTCTTCAAATCCTGACTTACAACCCAAGTCGGTGTAACCAGCAAATGGTTTTATTTCATGTAATTTATTGATACCTACTTGGGTGTCCCACTTCTTCTGCATTAGATCACGGATGTAAGATCTAATGGTAGCTTTATAATCAATATAAGGAATATGAAGTGGTGTCACAGATTTGTGACATGGCTGAGTAACCAACAGAAGGCGATGTCGCATTGGCCAGTAGGCAAGCCACTGTGCCACCATCCTTGGACCCATCTGTAAATAAGGATTGATAATTGCTATATTTATGTTTCAACTGATTGTATTATTGTTTGTATTGTAATTAATTGGTTTCTGATTTTTTTTAAATGTAGTTAATGTTAGGTCCAGTTGTGGCCTAACCAACTGCCAAGGAGGAGAAGAATCAACTGAATCATTCGATAAACTATTTATCTTTATACTAAAAAGTGTGACAGAGAAAATACTGCCTTGTTGGACACCCTGATCCTGATTGTAATTATCAGACAGGGTAGAACTCACGCGGACTTGAAATTGTCTATCATTTAAAAAGTTGGCTATGAATTGCGGCAAACGACCTCGCAAACCAAAGTCATGTAGGTCTCTTAAAATGCCATATTTCCAAGTTGTGTCCTATGCTTTTTCTCGATGAAAAAGGATAGATACAGCGTGTTGTTTATTAATTAGTGCGTTTTAACAAATTGTTCTCTTTTCTTGTTGTTTTTTGATACTGCTGGAATTTAAGTGTATAAACTACAAAAGTAACTTGGTTTCCAGAAACCTGGAAACCATCCGTAATGTGGGTAATTGCGGAATCCAGTTGGTTTCTATTCCCTGAAACTCACTAACTGAGTTTCCAACTAGATTCCATTTTGGAATCTGTGATTTTGGAATTCTGTAAATGGAAACCAAAATGAAACTAAGTTCGGGGGTGTCTTGCTGGTTTCCATATCTTGAATTTGCGATTCTCACATCTCACTAAATGGAAACCAACATAAAAGCAGAAAATGTAGTTTCATGTTGGTTTCCATTGGGCAGTTTTGAACTAAGTAACATAAATGGGTAATTGTGTTTGGAGCCTGTAAAAGCAACCTCAAAATACTTGATTCTATCCACCATCAAGGTCTAAGACTATGTCTTGGATCATTTAGAACTTCTCCTACTGACAGTCTTTACGTCGAGGCCGATGAGCCATCTCTTACTCAACGACGTATAAGACTCTCCTTACAGTATATAACAAAACTTAACTGTGTTTTTAATCCTCTTTATGTGGATCTATACAATAAAACGTCTTCTCTTGTTCCGCCTCTTGGACTTAGAGTGAAACCTTTTCTGTCTGCTTGCAGCATTGAGCTAGCCACTATGTCTCCTTCCCGTCTACTCTCGTCTCTACCTTGGCAGTTAGTTAGACCCGAAGTTGACCTAACACTGACGAGGTTTAAGAAATCAGAAACAAATGACTTACAATATAAACAAGAATATAATCAATTAAAAAGTAACTATAATGCATACAAATCTTTATTTACAGAGGGGTCCAAGGATGGCGGTGCAGCGGCTTGTGCCACTGTCATTGGATCCAGAACAATATCTTTCAGATTACCGGGTCACAGCAGACGCAAACGCTATATTAACGGCTCTTAAATATATTGAAAGACATCCTAGACATAAACAGTATATTATCTATTCCGATTCTCTTTCTTGCCTCCAGGCAATTAAAAACCTGCCATGTAAACATCCACTTTTAATAGAAATAATTGAATTATTTAATAGTCTTGCTACTGGCCAATACGACATTGTCTTTTGTTGGTTACCTAGCCATGTAGGGATTTCTGGCAATACAATGGCCGCTCTTGCTGCCAAGGCAGCACTCAAGAAATCTGTGACACCACTTCTTATTCCATACTCTGATTATAAAGCCAGCATTAGAACTTACATCCGTGATCTGATGCAGAAGAAGTGGGACACCCAAGTGGGCATAAATAAATTACATGCAATAAAACCCTATATTGGTTACACCTACTTGGGTTGTCAGTCCAGATTTGAAGAGGTCATCATGCGGCGATGCCTCCACTTCTTATCCCATACTGTGATTATAAAGCTACAATTAGATCATATCGTATATCCGAGATCTGATGCAAAAGAGGTGTGACGCCCAAGTGGGTGTAAATAAATTACATGAGATAAAACCTTACATTGGTTATACCCACTTGGGTTGTCAGTCTAGATTTGAAGAGGTTATTTTACGACGATGTCGTATTGGACACACTAGATATACTTATTCATACCTGATGAAAGGTGAGGATCCTCCGTTTTGTATCCCTTGTGATGAGAGAGTCACGGCCAAGCATATTCTGCTTGACTGTGTTAAATTCTCCATCACAAGGGATATGTATTTTACAGTTAAAACCATGAAGGATCTTATTACCAGCGTTAGTTTTCCTTTAATTATTGTTTTTTTAAAAGAAATTGATTTTTTATTGAATTGTGAGCAATATGTTTCTGTAAAAAGATATATTTTAATAATTGGTAGTTTGGATTCATAACTAGAATTGTTAGTGGCTGTATCCTCAAAGGGGGTTGAAGTATTGTAAAATTATTGTCCTCCTGAGAGGGTACGTAAGTCCAAAAACATTCAGAGTAAATTTAAGTCTACCAGGCTTTTAAACGTAGTATTCCTGTTGTTTTAATTCTGGCTAGCATATTGTACACTCGCCAGCAGCTGAAGGGATCGTGTAAATCCAACTAGGGTTCATGCAGGTAGCAAAGGTACTGTAAGTCCCCATGGTGCCTAGTCTGGTAATCTACCTTCTGTTGTTGGCGATCTATAGCCTGTTTTTATATTGTATTGTCTAAATATTGATATTAGTTTTAACTTTCCAAGCTAGTTTTAATTCAAATTGTGATACGGTAGTTGTTTTACTGTCCTTCGTCGACAGGCTTTATAACACACATATATTCCTTTTCAGTGTTTTGTTCCCGTCACGATATGCCTGAAATATTGCCGATGTGACGTTAAATATTAACTCACTCACTCCAGCATTTGGAGGTGCCTTCCTCGGAGTCTCCCCCTATCACGGTTCACAACCAATTTGAACCGTTAGAGATGGAGGTCAATCCGTCACTCCCAGTCAGTGGAGCTAGACCCACTCCAAATCACCAACTCCAATTCAACCTCCATGAGCCGCTCAACCAACATCATCCAGTGGAATTGTAGAGGACTTAGGAACAATTTAAATGATTTAGGGTTACTGACACAGGACTTCAAACCATCGGCATTTTGCTTGCAAGAAACCTATTTCAGAGACACTGACCTTATGGATATAAGGCAATATGATTCTTATAATTATTATTCTCCTCCAGGACCTAGTGCTACAGGGGGTTCTTCAGTTTTGGTGAGGCAGGGTGTTATACATAGCCCTGTCCCCCTGAATACACCACTTCAAGCTGTTGCTGTCAGACTGACTTTGAATATTGCTTTCACTTTGTGCTCAATTTATGTATCACCACCTTTTACTCTTCAACAAAAAGATATTCAGGCTCTTTATGAGCAGCTCCCTAAGCCATGTATCATTAGGGGTGACTTTAACGGTCATAATCCACTTTGGGGTAGTTCTGATACAAACAGAAATGGGAGGATATTAGAAGATATTCTTTCAAACAATGAACTATGTCTATTCAACGATAATTCGAAAACGTACTCACATCCTGGTACAGGTACATATTCTTCTCTTGATTTGTCACTCACTGATGCAGATCTCTTAAATGAATTCGAATGGTCAGTTCACAATGATCTGTGTGGCAGTGATCCATTTTCCGACCATTCTTCAGGGAATACCTCCAGGTGATATTCCTCCATCGTCAAGCTGGAACTTCAGTAAAGCTAACTGGCCTTTGTTCAAACTACTTTGCAAGGAAAAATTAATTCCTGATCGTTTTATTGATGTTCCTGATTCAGTCCAATTATGCTCTGATGAGCTCAACAAAATAGCCGATGAATGTATTCCTAAGTCCTCTATAAATCCACACATACGTAAACCATGGTTTACTAATGACAGTAAACAAGCTAGGAAAACACGGAAAAAAGCTGAACATTATTTCCGCCGCCACCCAATGGTGCATAATTTAAATAAATATAAAGTGTTAAATGCCAAAGCAAGGCGCACATTTAAGCAAAGCAAACGCCAGTCTTGGCAAAAATATGTTTCAAAAATAAATTCGCGAACGCCGATGTCCAGGGTATGGAACATGATCCGAAGAATACCAAATCAACCAAACGTCATCTCAAAACTGGGGATGAGTTGTTAACAGATAAATCTGACATTGCAAACAAACTGGGAGAAACTCTTCCCAAACACTCTTGCTCATCTAACTATGTTCCCAAATTTCAAAAAAAAAGAACAACATCAATTTTCATTCAGATAACGGGGAACATTATAATGAAATATTTTTTATTCATAAACTTCATACTGCTCATACTTGAACCATCTCACGATACTGCTACAGGAGCTGATAACATTCATTATCAACTCCTGAAACACTTACCTGAATCCTGTTTGGAGACACTATTGAATATTTTTGATGATATTTGGACATCTCGTAAATTTCCTCCTTCATGGCGTGATGCCATTATTGTACCCATACCTAAACCTGGCCGTGACCATACAGATCCCTCTAATTATAGGCCTATTTCCTTGACTAGCTGCGTTTGCAAAACCATGGAACGTATGGTCAATAACCGATTAACTTGGAACTTAATTCAAATAATTTAATCACAAATATACAATGTGGTGTTCGTAAAAATTGCAGTACCATAGATCATTTAATTCGATTGGAGTCATTCTTTAAGAACGCCATCATTAACAAGCAACATGCAGTGTCAGTCTTTTTTGATATAGAAAAAGCTTATGACACGACATGGAAGCATGGCATTTTAAAAGATTTACATGATTTTGGTCGTTTGCCTCAATTTATATCCGAGTTTTTAACTGACTGACCATTATACTCAGGACTATGGCGTCCCACAAGGCAGTATTTTGTCTGTCACACTCTTTAGTATTAAAATTAACAGTCTATCAGAGGTTTTAAATGATTCTATTGATGGATCACTCTTTCTGGATGTTTTAATATTTCTTGTTGTGTAAAAAATATGCATACCATTGAACGACAACTGCTTCGCTCGAAACAGGCACCCGTGGCGAGCCACCTCCTCGTGGTGGGTAACGCTAAGAGCTCGCCAACACCCCCATAGTGGACCCGGGGGGATATTTGGTCCATTTGCCGTGGGTTGCGGCCCGTGTCCGAGGAGGAAGGAATCTTGGTGGTTGAGGGCAATAGTGGCCTGCAAATGTCTTCAAGTCTGGACTGACAGCATAAATTGGGTGTAACCAATATACGGTTTTACTACATGTAATTTATTGATACCTACTTGGGTGTCCCACTTCTTCTGCGGCACCCGTGGCGAGCCACCTCCTCGTGGTGGGTGCTGGGTAACGCCAAGAGCTCGCCGACACCCCCGTAGTGGACCCGAGGCATATTTGGTCCACCAACCCGTTTGCCATGGGTTGCGTCCCGTGTCGGTGGAGAACGGGATCCTGGTGGTTGAGGGCACTGGGGCTTTTAACTGCGTTCCATTGCCCAACACACTCCTTTGGCCCTGACTTCACCTAGACGGGAGGTTGAATGGGACCGGTTCAACCAATCGGCTGGTCATGCCAAGCCTCATTGTTTTTGCTCAAATTTGACTTTTTCAAATGTTTGTAAATGGGCCTTTGTCATATAGCTTGTAGACCAGTAACATCTATTGATATATTGATGACACATTAACCAAACTGTTATTACCTAGAGTCTAATGCCCAGAGGGCGATGGCTCATGGGTCAATCTGGTGGATTTATTGATCTTGAATTGATACTTCTGCAGGAGTATATCATCCAAGTATCCTTGGTGCTATCAGTAGGAAACCCACTGGCATATAGCGTTGTCTTTATGATACTCCGTGGTGGGTGGGGAGCTGTGATGATGAAGTTCTATGACTTTACCATGATACCCCCAAAACAACAACAACGTACTTTAGAGGATAGTTCATCTTCTGAGTGAGTGAGTTAGTATTTAACGTCACATCGGCAGTATTGCAGCCATATCGTGACGAGAACGATTAATTATAAAAATACAAATGAATTACTAGCACGGACATTGTAAAACCCTGTCAACGAAGGACAGTAAAACTAACTAGAATATCACAGAATAGAATATAAAACTAGTGAATAGACCTAAAACAATGTATCTATAGAGGACAGTACAATATAAAAATGAGCTATAGGTTGCCAACAACTGAAGGTAGATCACCATACTAAGGACCATGGGGACTTACAGTACATTTGCTTCCTGCATGGAGCCTAGCTGGATTTACATCATCCCTTCAGCTATTAGCAATTTAGACAAATCTAGCCATAAAGTAAAAACACACTTATTCTACGATTAAAAAGCTGGAAAACTGAAATTTACGTCAAATGGTTTTGGACTTACGTACCCTCTCAGGAGGACAATTATTTTACGGTACTTCAACCCCCTTTGAGGGTATAGCCACTAACGATTTGAGTTACTAATTTAATCTTTCAATTTTAAAATATTTATCTATTTACAGTTCGGGTAACAAATTTAATTCCTTTAAAAATGCCATAATTAAATGAGGACTAACACTGTTAAAAAGATCCTTCATAGTATGTGAATTAAAATACTGATCCCTTGTGATGGAATACTCAACACAGTCAAGCAAGATATGCTTGACTGTGATTCTTTCATCACAAAGGATGCAGAACGGAGGATCCTTACCTTTCAAAAGGTATTCATGTGTATATCTGGTGTGGCCAATACGACATCGCCGCATGATGATATCTTCAAATCTGGACTGACAACCCAAGTAGGTGTAACCAATATAGGGTTTTATTGCATGTAATTTATTTATGCCCACTTGGGTGTCCCACTTCTTCTGCATCAGATCACGGATGTAAGTTCTAATGCTGGCTTTATAATCAGAGTATGGAATAAGAAGTGGTGTCACAGATTTGTTGAGTGCTGCCTTGGCAGCAAGATCGGCCATTGTGTTACCAGAAATGCCTACGTGGCTGGGTAACCAACAAAAGACGATGTCGTACTGGCCAGTAGCAAGATCATTATATAATTCAATAATTTCAATTAAAAGTGGATGTTTACAAGAAAGATTTTTTAATCGCCTGAAGGCAAGAAAGAGAATCGGAATAGATTATATATTGTTTATGTTTATGGCGTCTTTGAATATATTTAAGAGCTGTTAATATGGCGTTAGCCTCAGCGGTAAAAATAGAACTATTATCTGGTAATCTAGAAGATATTGTTCTGGATCATATGACAGTGGCACAAGCTACTGCGCCACCGTCCTTGGACCCATCTGTAAATAAGGATTTATAACTGCTATATTTATGTTTCAATTGATTATATTCGTGTTTATACTGTAATTCATTAGTTTCTGATTTTTTAAATGTGGTCAATGTTAGGTCCACTTGTGGCCTAACCAACTGCCAAGGAGGAGAAGAAAGAAGACGGGAAGGAGCTATATTTTTCAGCTTAATGCCGGCAACAGCAAGAAATGGTTTAATTCTTAAACCAAGAGACGGTACAAGCGAAGATTTTATATTGTATAAGTCCTCACACAGAGGACTGAAAACACAGTTATATGCAGGGTTTGACTCACTGGAATATAATTTTGTTACATACTGTAAAGCTAATTTGATACGTCGCTGCTCAAGAGATGGCTCGTCGGCCTCAACGTACAGGCTGTCAACAGGTGAAGTTCGAAAGGAGCCAAGACAAAGTCTTAGACCTTGATGGTGAACAGAATCTAAAAGTTTCAGGTTGCTTTTCCAGGCTCCACCATATACAATGGAGCCATAATCAAGTTTTGACCGGATCAGTGATCGATAAAGTTGCAGGAGGGTAGCTTGGTCCCCTCCCCATTTAGAATTTGAAACGACTTTCAACAAGTCAAGTGCCTTCAGGCATTTAGTTTTGAGGGATTTGATATGTGGTAGAAACGTTAAATGTGAGTCAAAAATTACTCCCAGGAACTTGGCCTCCTTTACAACTTTGATGGGAGTGCCATCTAGAGATAGTTCTGGGTCCTTATGTGGCTTATATGTTCTGCAAAAATGTATACAATCAGTTTTGGACGTCGAAAATTTGAAGCCGTTTTCAGGACACCATTTATTTATTTTGTTTAAACACAACTGCAGTTGCCGTTCAATAGTATGCATATTTTTACCTCGGCAAGAAATATTAAAATCATCAACGAAAAGCGATCCATCTATTGAATCGTTTAAAACTTTTGATAAACTATTTATCTTTATGCTAAAAAGTGTGACAGACAAAATACTGCCTTGTGGAACACCCTGATCCTGATTGTAATGATCAGACAGGGTAGAACCCACTCGAACTTGAAACTGTCTGTCATTTAAAAAGTTGGCTATAAATTGAGGTAAACGACCTCGCAAGCCGAAGTCATGTAAGTCTCTTAAAATGCAAAAATTTCCAGGTTGTGTCATATGCTTTTTCGAGATCAAAACAGATAGACACAGCATGTTGTTTATTAATTAGCGCATTTTTAACAAATGATTCTAAACGCACTAAGTGATCGACAGTACTTCTGTTTTTACGGAAACCACACTGTATATCAGTTATAAGGTTTTTTCTTTCCAAGTACCAAACAAGTCGATTATTTATCATGCGTTCCATGGTCTTGCAAACACAGCTAGTTAACGAAATCGGCCGATAATTGGATGGATCGGTATGATCACGTCCAGGTTTAGGTATTGGTACTACTATGGCGTCACGCCATGATGGAGGAAAGTTACCCGATGTCCAAATATCATCAAAAATATTTAGGAGAGTTTCTAGGCAGGATTCTGGTAAGTGCTCTTCCCCATTATCGGAATTGAAATTAATTGTTCTCTTTTCTTGTTGTTTTTGATATTGCTGGAATTTTGGTACATAATTTGAAGAGGAAGAATGTTTAGCAAGTGTTTCACCCAGTTTATTAGCAATATCTGATTTATCAGTAAGCAACTGATGTCCCTGTTTAAGATGATGGACAGTAGATTTAGTACCTTTACCTTTGATTTTCTGGACCATGTTCC
Organism: Haliotis asinina; assembly: GCF_037392515.1. Taxonomy (NCBI): domain Eukaryota; kingdom Metazoa; phylum Mollusca; class Gastropoda; order Lepetellida; family Haliotidae; genus Haliotis; species Haliotis asinina. The sequence continues at coordinate 49,534,525 of NC_090280.1, read as the reverse complement.
ATACCTTGGACATAGGTGTCCGAGAATTTATTTTGGATACATAATTTTGCCAAGATTGGCGTTTGTTCTGTTTAAATGTACGCCGTGCTTTAGCATTTAAAATCTTAAATTTATTTAAATTATGCAACACAGGATGGCGACGGAAATAATGTTCTGCTTTTTTCCTTGCCTTCCTAGCTTGTTTGCACTCATCGTTGAACCATGGTTTTCTTATGTGTGGAACTACAGAGGACTTTGGTATACACTATTCAGCTATGGAATTCAGTTCATCCGAAAAGCATTTAATAGCATCGGGAACGTCAATAAAACTTTCAGCTGTAAGTTTTTCAGCACACAGTGTTTCATATAAAGCCCAGTTAGCCTTTTTAAAATTTCGTTTTGATGATGGAGGAACATCAGATGGAGTTACAACTTTTAATATAGTAGGAAAATGGTCACTTCCACAGAGGTCATCGTGGACTGACCATTCGATTTCAATTAATAGTTCAGGATTTGTCAATGACAAGTCGAGAGCAGAGTAGGTCCCTGTACCAGGATGTAAATATGTGCTGGAACCATCATTATAAATACCTAAATCATTGTCAGAACAAAAGTCCTCCAACAATTTCCCTTTAGTGTTTATATTTACACTACCCCAGAGTGGGTTGTGCCCATTTAAATCTCCCATTATGATACAGGGCTTCGGGAGTTGGTCATAGAGAGCTTGCAGATCAGTTTTGGCAAACGTCGAAGACGGCGAAATATAGAGCGAGCATAGCGTAAACGCTACATGTAAAGTAAGTCTCACAGCAACAGGCACCCATGAAGAGCCACCTCCTCGTGGTGGGTGCTGGGTAACGCTAAGTGCTCTTCTCCCGTGTGGACCCGGGGCAGAATGTGTCTACAGCACCCCATTGCTGGTCGTAAGAGGCGACCAAATTGGGCAACCTGTTTGCCGTGGGTTGCGTCCCGTGTCGGTGGAGGACGGTAGTCTGGTGGTTGAGGGCAGTGGGAGCTCGAACATTCTTCCCTTTGCTCAACACAACACTTTGGCCCCTACTTCACCTAGACGGGTGGTAGAACCGGCCCGGTTCTATCAATCGGCTGGTCATGCCGAGCCCTGAGCACCTAATTGTTATTGCTCTGTGATTATTTGGCTTTGTTGTTTTAGAAATATTACTGACTTGTGTGTTTTTGTATACATCGAGTTACATGAATTTTAAATTTGAACAAATTTGCCAAGATGCTGGTGCCAGAAGGCGATGGCTCATGGGCCAAACTGGTAGAACTTACTGCTGGTGTATATCATCCTTATATCTCTGATATCTGTCTGTTGGACATCCACAGGCGTTAGATATCGCCCTTGTTGGCACTCGGTGGCGGGTGCGGAGTAAAGATGATGAAACGTTATCCATATAAACATGGCTTTTCAAACTCCCATTAAAAAATCCAAACGTACGCTTGAAAATGATTCTGAAACGGATGATGTTGATCTCATTTCAAAATCTGTTGAATACTGGCCACGATTCTTGGTGATGGAAACACCTGACAAAACCCCAATTAAACTTAACCCTTTTGCTGTTGCAAAGGGCATTCATGGAATAGCGGGTGATATAAAAAATATCAAACGGTTGAGAAGTGGATCAATTCTCATTGAGTGTTGCAAACGACAACAAGCAACAAACCTGATGTCAATTGATGAACTTGTCGGAGTCCCAGTTAGTGTGCCTCCTCACAGATCTCTCAATACCAGCAGAGGAATTATTAGAGATCGTGATAGACTATTCAGTGATATGACTGAATTGGATATTGCTTACGAAATGAGGGATCAAGGTGTTAGATTTGTGAAAAGGTTCACCAGACGTCAAGGTGCTGAAACAATCAACACAAATACGTACCTGTTTAGCTTTTCATCTCCCACTGCACCAAAATCAGTCAGAGCAGGATACTGTAAAATAGATGTTGACATGTATATCCCTAACCCACTGCGGTGTTTTAAATGTCAGAAATTTGGGCATGGTGTCAATTCCTGTAGAAACAATATAACCTGTGCACATTGCAGTGAAACTACCCATGTCACTGAAGACTGTATCAGTGAGGTCAAAAAATGTACGAACTGTTCTGGGTCTCATTCATCTTCCAGTAAATCTTGTCCAGTTTGGAAAAGAGAGATGGAAATCAGCAAAATAAAATGCACCAAAAACATCACGTATGCAGAGGCAAAGAAACTTGTACCAAATAATGAGCAGATTGATACGTATGCAAATGTGACCAAAGGACACGCAGTATCAACAATGACAGCATCAACTCAATGTCAGACAGATATAACGTGGGTGAATTCTGTGAACCCAAAGCCCATCGTAACATCTGATTCTACTACTCAAACTGCTGATCAAATTTCAGCCACAGAGGCCTCTGACGTTTTACCTTCTATGACAATTACATCAAAATCACAGTCAGGTTTACACCATGAACTATCACAAAAGGCACATTCTGGAAAAGACCAAAACGTTAAAGCGTCACGTAAATCGGACAACACATCTTCTCGTGCAAATCAAACTGGTAGACAGTCTAAAGGTTCAGACGATCCCATCAAACTGTACAATAACTATGGATCATTAGAAGAGATGGATGTCTCAGAAACTATCCACCGTAGAATTGAAAGTTCTTCACCTAAAAGAAATGGGCGAGGTAGGTCCCCAATCAAACCGCCCAAGAGATGAATCATTCCCAAATACTAATGCAATGGAATTGTAGAGGACTTAGGACAAACTTAAATGAATTAAAGTTACTGAACCAGGAATTGAAACCTTCAGCTCTTTGCCTTCAAGAAACGTATTTGAAGGCGTCAGATACAATTGATATACGACACTTTAGCTCGTATCATTGTTTTTCTCCTCCTGGGGTACGAGCTGCTGGAGGCTTATCTATTTTAGTAAGGGAGGGAGTGATCCACAGTCCTGTGTTGCTGAATGTCAATCTTCAAGCTGTTGCTGTGCGAATTACACTGCACGTTGTGTTTACGTTGTGCTCTTTGTATATTCCACCTTCTTGTGTGCTTCAACAGTCTGATCTCCAGACATTGTATGATCAGTTACCTAAACCATGTATCATCATGGGTGACCTAAATGGCCACAACCCACTCTGGGGTTGTAATGTTACAAACACCAAAGGTAAATTACTGGAGGATTTCATTTCAAATAATGACTTGTGTATTTATAATGACGGTGCAAATACTTATTTACATCCTGGCACAGGAACATATTCAGCGCTTGATTTATCTATTACGGACTCCAACCTTTTGAGTGAATTTGAATGGTCAGTCCACGACGACCTCTGTGGAAGTGACCATTTCCCAACCATACTAAACCCTGTGAATCCATCTGACGTTCCTCCATCATCAAGATGGAATTTTAAAAAGGCTAACTGGCCTTTATATGAAAGTCTCTGTGCTGACCAACTCAAAACTGAACTTTTTAATGATATCCCTGATGCCATAAAATGTTTCTCAGATACACTAAATGAAATAGCTGACGAATGTATCCCAAAGTCCTCTACAGTTCCTCACATACGAAAACCATGGTTTACAGATGAGTGCAAACAGGCTAGGAAGGCACGGAAGAAAGCTGAACATTACTTCCGTCGCCATCCTATGGTCCACAATTTAGATAAATTGAAACTCATTAATGCTAAAACACGGCGTACTTTCAAGCAAAGTAAACGCCAGTCTTGGCGCAACTATGTATCAAGAATCAATTCGCGCACGCCCATATCAAAGGTGTGGAATATGATCCGGAAAATAAAGGGTAAGGGATCAAAATCTAGCATCCACCATCTAAAAGATGGGAACAAATTATTGACTAATCAATCAGATATTGCAAACAAACTTGGTGGTACGTTGGCCAAACATTCTTCCTCATCTAATTATGTACCTGAATTCCAAAAATATCAAAAACAGCAAGAAAAGAAATATATTAATTTCAATGCAGATAATGGAGAAGACTACAATGAAACCTTTTCGATACATGAGCTTCATACTGCTCTTGATCAGGCTCACGACACTGCTTCTGGAGCTGATAACATCCATTATCAACTTCTGAAGCACTTACCAGAATCATGTTTCGAGACACTGTTACATATTTTTGATAACATCTGGACAAGTGGAAATTTCCCTTCGTCGTGGCGTGATGCAATAATTGTTCCCATCCCCAAACCTGGACGTGATCATACTGATGCTTCCAATTATAGGCCAATTTCATTAACTAGCTGTGTTTGCAAAACCATGGAACGCATGATAAATAATCGACTTGTTTGGTACTTGGAAACCAATAACCTAATAACAGATATTCAATGTGGTTTCCGTAAAAACAGAAGTACAATCGATCATTTAGTGCGTTTAGAATCTTTTGTTAAGAATGCCATAATTAATAAGCAACATGCAGTATCGATTTTTTTTCGATTTAGAAAAAGCCTACGACACTACCTGGAAATATGGTATTTTAAGAGATTTACATGACTTTGGCTTACGAGGTCGTTTACCTCAGTTCATAGCCAACTTTTTAAACAACAGGCAATTTCAAGTTAGAGTGGGTTCTACCCTGTCTGATCATTACAATCAGGATCAGGGTGTTCCACAAGGCAGTATTTTGTCTGTAACACCTTTTAGTATAAAGATAAATAGTTTGTCAAAAGTTTTAAACGATTCAATTGATGGATCGTTATTTGTGGATGATTTTAATATTTCTTGTCGTGGTAAAAATATGCATACTATTGAACGGCAACTGCAGCTGTGTTTAAATAAAATAGATAAATGGTGTCTTGAAAACGGCTTCAAATTTTCTAAATCCAAAACTAATTGTATACACTTTTGTAGAAAATATAAACCGCATAATGATCCTGAACTGTTTCTAAACGGATCTCCCATAAAAGTTGTAAAGAAGGCCAAGTTTTTGGGAATAATTTTTGATTCACATTTGTCGTTTCTACCACATATCAAATCCCTCAAAACTAAATGCCTGAAGGCACTTGACTTGTTGAAAGTCGTTTCAAATTCTAAGTGGGGAGGGGATCAAGCTACCCTCCTGCAGCTTTATCGATCACTGATCCGGTCAAAACTTGATTATGGCTCCATTGTATATGGTGGAGCCTGTAAAAGCAACCTAAAACTTTTGGATTCTGTTCACCATCAAGGTCTGAGACTTTGTCTTGGCTCCTTTCGAACTTCACCTGTTGACAGCCTGTGCGTTGACGCTGATGAGCCATCTCTTGAGCAGCGACGTATAAAATTGGCTTTACAGTATGTAACAAAATTATATTCCAGTGAGTCAAACCCTGCATATAACTGTGTTTTCAGTTCTCTGTATGAGGATTTATACAATAGGAAATCTTCTCTTGTTCCGCCTCTTGGTTTAAGAATTAAACCATTTCTTTCTTCAGCCGGCATTGAGCTGGAATACATAGCTCCTTCCCGTCTTCTGTCTTCTCCTCCTTGGCAATTGGTTAGGCCCCAAGTGGACCTAACATTAACTACTTTTAAAAAATCAGAAACAAATTAATTACAATGCAAACAAGAATATAATCAATTAAAACATAAATATAGCAATTATAAACCTTTATTTACAGATGGGTCCAAGGATGGTGGCGCAGTGGCTTGTGCCACTGTCATTGGATCCAGAACAATATCTTCTAGATTACCAGGTAATAGTTCTATTTTTACAGCAGTAGCTAACGCCATACTAACGGCACTTAAATATATTGAAAGACACCCTAAACATAAACAGTATATAATTTATTCCGACTCTCTTTCCTGCCTTCAGGCTATTAAAAATATTTCTTGTAACCATCCACTTTTAATTGAAATTGTTGAATTGTATAATGATCTTGCTACTGGCCAATGCGACATCGTCCTTTGTTGGTTACCCAGTCACGTAGGCATTTCTGGCAACACAATGGCCGATCTTGCTGCGAAGGCAGCACTCAACAAATCTGTGACACCACTTCTTATTCCTTACTCAGATTATAAAGCTACAATAAGATCTTACATCCGTGATCTGATGCAGAAGAAGTGGGATACCCAGGTAGGTCTAAATAAATTACATGAAATAAAACCTTATATCGGTTATACTTACTTGGGTTGTCAGTCCAGATTTGAGGAGGTCATTATGCGACGATGTCGCATTGGCCACACAAGGTATACTCATGAATACCTATTGAAAGGCGAGGATCCTCCGTTCTGCATCCCTTGTGATGAAAGAATTACAGTCAAGCATATTTTGCTTGACTGTGTTGAGTATTCTATCACAAGGGATAACTATTTTTAATCACGAACTTTGAAGGATCTTTTTAGTAACGTAAATTCTCATTTAATTATTGCATTTTTAAAAGAATTAGATTTGTTAAGTGATTTGTAAATAGATATATATTGTATGGATGGAAGTTTGAATTAGTAAGTAAGATTGTTAGTGGCTGTATCCTCGAGGGGGGTTAAAGTACTGTAAAATTATTGTCCCCCTGAGAGGATACGTAAGTGCCAAAACATTTGAAGTAAATTTGAACTTACCAGGATTTTTAGACGTAGTACTCCTCTATTTTAATCGTGGCTACATTTCTTACAATCGCCAACAGCTGAAGGGATGGTGTAACTCCAGCTAGGGTCCATGCAGGTAGCAAAGGTACTGTAAGTCCCCATGGTCCCTAGTGTGGTGATCTACTTTCGGTTGTTGGCGATATATATAGCCTGTTTTTATATTGCATCGTCTAAATAGCGATATTAGTTTTAACGCTCCACGCTAGTTTTACTTCAAATTGTGATAATCTGGTTGTTTTACTGTCCTTCGATGACAGGTTTTTATAATATACATATAGTCCTGTTCATTGTTAAATGTTCCCGTCACGATATGGCTGCAATATTGCCAAGGTGACGTTAAATATTAACTCACTCACTCACTCACTCACAGCAACAGCCTGCATATTAGTATTTAGTGAAACAGGGCTTTGAATAACGCTTTGTCTGACTAGAACAGATGACCCACCAGTGGCTCTATCACCCGGAGGTGAAAAAGAATGATATGCATTAAAATGACGAAAGTCAAATGTATCTGTTTGTTTTAAATATGTCTCTTGGAGACATATCGCTGAAGGTGTAAAATCCTGGACTAATAGCTGTAATTCATGTAAATTTGTCCTCAATCCTCTGCAGTTCCACTGTACAATATTATTGGGATAAACTATCTTTTGGGGGGATTTATTGGGGATCTACCCCGCACTCTTTTGGAGGGCGACAAGCTATGTGCCCTAGAATGGACGTTTTCAGAAATGTCCATGTCTTCAAGAGATCCGTATTTATTGAACAATTGAATTTTGTTCTGTGACCCTTTAGGAGCTCTGCCACTTTGTTGTTTTGAAGCATCAGGCTTCGGCTTCGGTTTACTTTTCACCGTTTGTTGACTATCAGCTATCGATTGAGACTTTGAGTGTGACTGAGATGATGATTTGTGATCAGAAGAAGACTTTGATGTACTAGGAAGTGATTCTTCAGTCTGTGATGATATAGCAGGGTATAGAAGCTGTGGAGAATCGCAATTTACCCAAGTCAAGGTAGTCTGGCAGCCTGTGGTTGATGTTGTTTTAGAGCTAGACCCAGATGATGTTTTTGCGACTGCAGCATAACTGTCTTGAAGATCAGATCTCTTTACCAGTTTTTTGGCCTCAGAAAAAGAGATATTTCGAGTGAATTTTATTTTATTGATCTCCATTTGCTCTTTCCAAACAGGACAGTCTTTTGAGAATGATGAGTGTTCCCCGTTACAGTTAGTGCATTTTTTGACATTACTGTCACAATCTTCTGTTGTGTGTGTCTTTTCACTGCAGTGAGCACACACAACAGACAATGTGCAAGTATTTACACCGTGCCCAAACTTTTGGCATTTGAAACACCTAAGAGGGTTAGGAATGTATGTCTCAACATTGAGGTTACAATAACCTGCCTTCAGAGATTTTGGTGCATTAGGTAGAGAAAAGGAAAACAGATAAGTATTAGTTTGGATGGTTGTGCCATTTTTACGGGTAGAGAAACGTTTTACATAAAGTACACTCTGATCCTTCATCTCGGAGACGATATCTAGTTCTGACATGTCGGCCAGCAATCGCTCACGATCTCGAACAATTCCCTTGTTCATATTGAGGGTCTTGTGAGCGGAGACCGTAACGGAAATGCCAACAAAAGTTTTGGTGTTTAAAAGGTTAGTTGACTGTTGTCTTTTGGCACATTCGATCAACAGTGCACCAGAACGCAATCTTCTAATACTCTTCACATCGCCGGCAATGCCTTGGATACCTTTAGACACAGCAAACGGGTTCAATTTTAATGGTGTCAAATCATTTGTCTCCATGACAACAAATCGTGGCCAGTAATCAATTGGTTTGGACAGTCTGAGGTCGTTGTCAACAAGGTCATTTTCAAGAGGACGTTTAGTCTTTTTGTTTGGGGTTTCGTAAGCCATGGTTTGTGTTTTAGATTTCATCATCCGAGCTCCCCACCCACCACGGAGTATCACAAGGACAATGCTAAAAACAAGTGGGTCTCCAACTTGCAGCACCAAGGATACTCGGATGATATACTCCAGCAGAAGTGTTACAATTAACAAATCCACCAGATTGGCCCATGAGCCACCGCCTTCTGGCATAAGACTCTAGGCAAAAGTGCATAACATCATAGTTTAAACTTGAAACATCTTATGGGAACAATTTTGCCAAGACCAAAGGTTAACATTTTCAAATAAAATTTGTGTGATGATAAATAAATAAAAGTCCACACACAGGGCTTGGCGTGACCAGCCGATTGATAGAATCGGGCCTCCACCGACACGGGACGCAACCCACGGCAAACAGGTTGCCCAATTTGGTCGCCTCTTACGACCAGCAATGGGGTGCTGTGGACACATTCTGCCCCGGGTCCACACGGGAGAAGAGCGCTTAGCGTGACCCAGCACCCACCACGAGGAGGTGGCTCTTCACGGGTGCCTCATCTTCTGATGATGACACAGTCTCCAAAGGCAAATCTGGCCATTGGTCTCGTTATTTAGTGATTTCTTCTTCAGATGATGGTCCGTTGAAACTGAATCCGTTTGCTCTGTCAAAAGCGATTTATTGCATTGCTGGTGACGTTGTGTCAATGAAAAAGATGCCATCTGGTCTTATATTACTTGAATGCAAATCAGCGTTTCAGTCATCTACACTCTTAGCTGTTAAGCATCTCGTGTCCGTACCTGTTACTGTGTCCCCACACAAAACTCTCAACAGTTCTAAGGGCATTGTCAGAGACAGAGAACGTTGTCTGTTAGACATGTCTGAAGATGAGATATCGTTTGAACTAAAAGACCAGGATGTAACAGGTGTAAAACGTTTTACAAGTCGGCAAAATAGTCAGATTGTAAACTTAAACACGTATCTGCTCAGCTTTTCTGTTCCTGTTCCACCGTCATCCATCAAAGCAGGGTACTGCAATATCAATGTTGATAAGTACATACCGAACCCACTTCGGTGTTACTCATGACAAAAGTTTGGTCATGGTGCTAAATCTTGTACTAACAGCAAGAAATGTCATCGCTGTGGAGAACTTTCTCATGACACGTTAGATTGTCCAAACAACCGTAAATGCGTTGATTACTCTGGCGATCATGCTGCCTCATCAAAATCTTGCCCTGTCTGGCAACAACAACATCAGATGGTGCAACTTAACCATGAAAGAAACATTACTTTTGCAGAGGCTAAACGTTTGGTTGCACATGCTAACACGCCAATTGCAACTGTGTCATACACTGCAGCTCTTACCCGTCAACGTACTAAGACTGTTAAATCAGTTGAATGCCAGACTGAAATCACTTGGGTGAACACTGAGACTTATTCTACTTGTGAAATACAAACTGTGGCTTCCACGCAAACAGCATCACAATCCCGTCCACAATCTCGTTCACCATCACCTGTTATAGTGAATGCTAGCAAGACAGTGAACTATTTAAAAAAGTCAGATCGGGTTCCAAAGAGTCAACGGAATCCGGTGCAAATAATTAATAAATATCAACTTCTGGAAGATATGGATATCACTCCTCACCACCGTGTGCGCCCAAAAAGTCATTCGCCACGGTCCAGGAACAGATCACCTGTGTTACGACCTAATGTAACATGAATAATACACCTAGCCAGTGGAACTACAGAGGCCTTAGGACAACTTAAATGAAATACAATTATTAGTACAAGATTTTCAACCATCAGTTTTCTGTCTCCAGGAAACATATCTTAAGCAGACTGATAAATTTGACTTACGTCAGTACAGCTCTCACCATTCCTTTTCTCCTCTGGGTGATCATGACAAAGCCACTGGAGGCTCCTCTATCTTGGTGAGGCAGGGTATTATAGACAGCCTTGTTGATCTTACTACTAACCTTCAAGCCGTTGCAGTTCAGATTTCGTTACACATTGCATTTACTTTATGCTCTTTGTATATCACTCCATCTTCAAACCTCCAGAAATCTGACCTTCAAGCTCTGTATGATCAGCTTCCTCATCCCTGCATACTCATGGGGGATTTGAATGGACATAATCCTTTGTGGGGAAGTAATGTTATCAATACCAAGGGGAAAATAACAGAAGATTTTATTTCTGACAACAGTCTCTGCATATTTAATGATGGTACACACACATATTTACACCCTGCTACAGGTAGCTATTCTGCCTTGGACGTTACACTCACAGATGCAGATCTTCTGAATGAATTTTCATGGTCAGTTCATGATGATTTATGTGGAAGTGACCATTTCCCAACACTTCTCTCAGTCAATAACCAATCTGATGTTCCACCCTCATCAAGGTGGAATTTTTCAAAGGCTAACTGGTCTAAATTCACATCATTGTGTACTAAGAAACTCAAACATGAAACGTTCCAGAATATTGCTGACCCTATTCAATTGTTTTGAGATACACGGCATACTATAGCTGCCGAAACAATTCCTAAGTCCTCTGGCACCCGTGGCGAGCCACCTCCTCGTGGTGGGTGCTGGGTAACGCTAAGTGCTCGCCAACCCCCCGTGTGGATCCGGGGGCATATTTGGTCCACCAACCCGTTTGCCGTGGGTTGCGGCCCTGTGTCGGTGGAGGACGGGAGTCTGGGGGTTGAGGGCACTGGGGGCCTGTGACCGCGTTCCCTTTGCTCAACACACCCCTTCGACCCTTACTTCACCTAGACGGGAGGTTGAATGGGCCCGGTTCAACCAATCGGCTGGTCATGCCAAGCCCTGTGCATAGATTATAAATTTATTTATCATTGCACAAGTATGATTTGGAACTGATTTTGATTGATTTTGGTCTTGGCTCTAATGTCTAAAACATGTTTGATGTTGAATTATGTTGCTTTGAACTTTGCCTAGAGTCTTATGCCAGAAGGCGATGGCTCATGGGCCAATCTGGTAGACTAATTATTTCTAATTCTTCTACTGGAGTATATCATCCGGGTATCCTTGGTGCTGCAAGCTGGAGGCCCGCTTGCTTTAGCATCGTCCTTGTGATACTCCGTGGTGGGTGGGGAGCTCGGATGATGAAATCTACATAACTAACCATGGCTTACGAAACCCCCACTAAGAAGAGCAAACGTTCTCTCGAAAATGATCCCGTTGACGACCTCAGACCGTCCAAACAAATTGATTATTGGCCACGTTTCCTTGTCATTGAGACCAAAGATAACACACCTTTGAAGCTGAACCCGTTTGCTGTGTCTAAAGGTATCCAAGGCATTGCTGGCGAAGTAAAGAACATTCGAAGATTACGTTCTGGTGCGCTGTTGATTGAGTGTGCCAGAAAGCAACAATCAACCAACCTTTTGAATATTGACACTTTTGTTGGTACTCCGGTTACTGTCACGGCCCACAAAACACTCAACACCAGTAAGGGAATAGTGCGAGATCGTGATCGATTGCTGGCAGACATGTCTGACCTAGATATCGTTTCCGAGATGAGTGAGTGAGTGAGTGAGTTAATATTTAGCGTCACATCGGCAATATTGCAGCCATATCGTGACGAGAACAATTTTAATTTATATCAAGATTAGAATAAATAAATTTAGAACATAAAAACCTGCCATCGAAGGACAGTAAAATACTAGACTATCACAGATATGAACATAAAACTAGCATGGAAAACTAAAATACTGTAATCAGGGAAGACAATACAATATAAAACACGGGCTATAGGTCACCAACAACCAAGGGTAGATCACCATACTAGGGACCATGGGGACTTACATTACCTTTGCTACCTGCATGGATCCTAGCTGGATTTACATCATCTCCTCAGCTGCCAGCGACTGTGAGAAAATTTAGCCAAAATTTAAAATAACAAATATACTACGTTTAAAACCTTGGTACGTGAAAATGTTACTTTGAAAGTTCTGGGACTTACGTACCTTCTCAGGGGGACAATAATTTTACAATACTTTAACCCCCTTTGAAGGCACAGCCACTAACGATCTCAGTTTGCCAATTTACACTACCAATAATAAAATAACATTTATCTATTTACAAAACATATTGTTCAAAATTTATCCAACAATTCTATTTCTTTTAAGAAACCAATTATTAGATGATAATTTACTTTATTAAAAAGATTCTTAATTGTTTTGGCACTGAAATATTTATCCCTTGTGATAGAAAAATCAATGCAGTCAAGCAAGACATGCTTGACCGTGATTCTCTCATCACAAGGGATACAAAACGGAGGATCTTCGCCTTTTAACAAATACTCATGAGTGTATCTTGTATGACCAATGCGACATCGTCGCATAATGACCTCTTCGAATCTGGACAGGCAACCCAAGTAAGTATAACCGATAGTTGGCTTGATTTGGTGTAATTTGTTTATACATACTTGAGTATCCCACTTCTTTTGCATAAGATGACGGATATAAGATCTAATAACAGCTTTATAGTCAGAGTATGGAATTAAAAGTGGTGTTACAGATTTTTTCAGCGCTGCCTTAGCAGCAAGATCAGCCATCGCGTTACCAGAGATTCCAACATGGCTGGGTAACCAACAGAGGACGATGTCACATTGGCCAGTAGCAAGAGCATTATACAATTCAATAATGTCTAATAAAAGTGGATGCTTGCAAGACAGATTCTTAATAGCCTGAAGGCACGAAAGAGAGTCAGAAAAGATTATGTATCGTTTACATTTGGGGTGTCTATAAATGTACTTAAGAGCCGTCAGTATTGCGTTTGCTTCTGCAGTAAAAATAGAGCTATTATCTGGTAAGCGAGAAGATATTGTTCTGGATTCAATGACAGTGGCACAAGCTACGGTGCCACCATCCTTGGATCCATCTGTAAATAAGGATTTGTATGTATTATATTTACTTTTTAGCTGATTAAATTCTTGTTTATATTGTAATTCATTAGTTTCAGATTTTTTTAATGTTGTCAGTGTCAGGTCAACTTGTGGCCTAACAAATTGCCAAGGAGGAGAAGAAAGCAGGCGGAAAGGGGCTATATTATCTAGTCGAATGCCTGCAGCAGAAAGGAAAGGTTTGACTCTTATGCCAAGAGGCGGAACAAGAGAAGGTTTCTTGGTGTACAAATCTGCATAGAGAGGAGTAAAAACACATTTATATGCAGGATTTGATTCGTTAGCGTAGAGTTTTGTAACATATTGTAAAGCTAATTTTACACGCCGATGGGAAAGAGATGGCTCATCGGCTTCAACATAGAGACTGTCAACAGGAGAAGTTCTGAAAGACCCAAGACAAAGTCTCAGACCTTGGTGGTGGACAGAATCCAATAGTTTTAGATTGCTTTTGCAGGCTCCACCATATACGATGGAGCCATAATCAAGTTTGGATCTGATGAGTGATTGATACAGATGTAGCAGGGTAGCTTGATCTCCTCCCCACTTTGAACCAGACACGACTTTCAACAAGTCAAGCGCCTTCAGGCATTTATGCTTCAGGTATTTAATATGTGGTAAGAAAGTCAGATGAGAGTCAAAAATAAGTCCCAAGAATTTGGCCTCCTTTACAACCTTGATGGGAGTGCCATTTAAAAATAGTTCTGGGTCTTTGTGTGGTTTATATTTCCTACAGAAATGTATACAATTTGTTTTGGAATTAGAAAATTTAAAGCCGTTTTCAAGACACCATTTATGGATTTTATTGAGACATAATTGTAGTTGCCTCTCTATTGTATGCATATTTTTACCACGACAAGAAACATTAAAATCGTCTACGAAAAGTGATCCATCAACTGAATGACTTAAAACCCTTGAAAGGCTGTTTATTTTAATACTAAATAATGTCACAGATAAAATACTGCCTTGTGGGACACCCTGATCTTGGTTGTAATGATCAGACAGGGTAGAACCCACTCGGACTTGAAAGTGTCTGTCGTTTAAAAAGTTAGATATAAAATGAGGCAAACGTCCCCGTAAACCGAAATCATGTAAATCTCTTAAGATACCATGTTTCCATGTGGTGTCGTACGCCTTTTCCAGATCAAAAAAGATAGACACTGCATGTTGTTTATTGATTAGAGCGTTCTTCACAAATGACTCTAAACGCACCAGGTGATCAACGGTACTTCTGTTTTTACGGAAACCACACTGGATATCGGTTATAAGGTTATTGGTTTCCAAGTACCATAAAAGTCGATTATTTATCATGCGTTCCATGGTTTTGCAAACGCAGCTTGTGAGAGAAATTGGTCGGTAATTTGAAGGATCGGTATGATCACGTCCGGGTTTAGGTATTGGGACTACTATAGCTTCACGCCATGATGATGGAAATTTTCCTGATGTCCAAATGTCATCAAAAATATATAAGAGCGTCTCTAAACAGGATTCTGGTAAGTGCTTCAGGAGTTGATAATGTATATCATCAGCTCCTGTAGCAGTATCATGAGCCTGCTCAAGAGCAGTATGGAGCTCGTAAATAGAGAATAGTTCATTATAATCTTCTCCATTATCAGAATTGAAATTTATAGCTTTCTTTTCATGTTGATTTTTATATTTTTGAAATTCAGGTACATAATTTGAAGAAGATGAGTGTTTGGCCAGGGTTTCTCCAAGTTTATTTGCAATATCTGATTTATTTGTCAGTAGTTGATCCCCATCTTGGAGGTGGTGAATGCTAGATTTAGTGCCCTTACCTTTGATTTTCTGAATCATGTTCCATACCTTTGATATCGGCGTACGTGCATTGATCTTTGATACATACATTCGCCAAGAATGGCGTTTACTTTGCTTGAAGGTACGTCGTGCTTTAGCATTTAGAATTTTAAATTTATTCAAATTGTGGACCAGAGGATGGCGACGGAAATAATGTTCAGCTTTTTTCCGAGCCTTTCTAGCCTGTTTGCAATTATCATTGAACCACGGTTTTCTAATGTGTTGAAGTACAGAGGACATAGGAATACATTGTTTGGCTACGTTATTCAATTCATCAGAAAAACACTTTGCGGCGTCAGCAACATCAACAAAAAGTTCAGGTTTAAGTTTGTCAGCACAAAGGGTTTCAAATAAAGGCCAGTTAGCCTTCTTAAAATTCCATCGGGATAATGGAGGCACATCAGAGGGGGTTACCGGTGTTAGAATTGTTGGAAAGTGATCACTTCCACAGAGGTCGTCATGGACGCACCAGTCAAATTCATACAAGAGATTTGAGTCAGTGAGTGACAAATCGAGATTAGAATATGTACCAGTACCAGGATTTAAATACGTGTGTGAACCATCGTTATAAATGCATAAGTCATTATTTGAAATAAAGTCCTCAAGTAATTTACCTTTATTGTTGGTGTGGTCACTGCCCCAAAGTGGGTTGTGGCCATTTAAATCGCCCATTATGATGCATGGTTTGGGAAGCTGATCATAAAGTGCTTGAAGATCAGCTAGCTGAAGCGTCAATGTTGGAGGAATGTAAAGTGAGCACAAGGTAAAAACAACGTGCATAGTTATCCGAACTGCGACAGCCTGAAGACTGGTATGAAGCAACACAGGACTGTGGATCACACCCTGCTTTACTAGAACAGAAGATCCACCAGTAGCCTTAGTCCCTGGTGGAGAGAATGAATGGTAAGTATTGTACTGACGTAAAACAAAGTTGTCAGTTTCTTTTAAATATGTCTCCTGGAGACATATTGCTGACGGCTTATAATCCTGTATTAGTAAGTGTAAATCATTAAAATTGGTCCTGAGGCCTCTGCAATTCCACTGAATTAACGAACTGGAAACGCTCATGTGACAGGAGGTTGCACGGGAGATCTATTTTTCCCTTTTCTAGGCGACTTACTTCTATTGCGCCGAGGGGGGAGAGGAGAGACATCCATGTCCTCCAAAGAGTGAAACCTATTATGTATCCGTATAGGATCACGCTGACCCTTCGGTACACGATCTGATTTATCTTGCTTTGTGTTGGTCGTCTTCACAACAGGAGATGGTTGTGATACCGATGTAGGGGCCAATGGCGACGTTGGTATCATTGTAGATTGATCTTCAGTTTGTGATGAAGAAGAACATGATGATTGTTGAAGACGTTTAGTCTGAACAGGAGTCGAGGACTCTAGCCACGTGTATTCGGTCTGGCAAGCTACCGAATGACATGAAACAGGTCTGGAAACATTTTGGACTGAGGCAGAAGCAGTAGCCGCATAAGATGGCCCTGGTTTTTCAAGAGCAAGAACATACGCCTTCGCTTCTGAAAAGGTGATATTGCGGTCATGTTTCAGTTTTGAAATTTTGTTTTGAAATGCCCACGCAGGACAGTCTCTGGAAGATGAGGGGTGATTCCCTGAGCAGTTAACACATGAAGGAGGTTTATCACAGAGTTTACTGTCTTCACATTTGCCACCACAGCGATGACAGGCAGCTGGGTTATGGCATGATTTTGAGCCATGACCATACTTTTGACACCTGTAGCACCTAAGGGGATTTGGGATGTAAGAATCCACCCTTAAATGACAGTATCCAGCTTTTAGTGATTCTGGGCGTTTAGGAAGACCGAATGTAAATAAATACGTGTTGGTCTTAATAATTTCTTTGTTTCGTTTTGATGTAAAACGTTTAACAGCTGTAACTCCTTGTGAGCTTAATTCCGAAAGAATGTCATCTTCATCCATGTCTGAAAGACACCGACTTACATCTCGGACAATACCTTTACTGCTGTTGAGAGTCCTGTGAGGGGAAACCGTTACAGGAACATTCGCCAAAGACCTTGTTGATAGTAGGATTTGTGATTGAATCTGCTTTTTGCATTCAATCAGTAGACAGCCAGAACGGAGCTTTTTAATTTCTTTCACGTCACCTGCCAGACCTTCAATACCTTTTGCGATAGCAAACGGATTCAGTTTCAGTGGACCATCATTTGGTGAAGACATGACTAAGAAACGAGACCAATTTTCAGAATTACCAACGGCAATAGGAGTTTCATCTTCAGAGGATAATGAATCATCAGATTCATACGATCTTTTTTTGAGTGGGGGTGCCATGGTTGTATTAAATATAGTTCGCCCTCCTAGCTCCCCACCCACCATGGAGTGTCAACAAGGACGATGCCTTATGTCCATGGACCTCCAACAGACGGCACCAGGGATACCAGGAGGGTATACTCAAGCAGGAGAATATCTTGAAAAGATACGTCCTACCAGATTGGCCCATGAGCCATCGCCTTCTGGGCATAAGACTCTAGGCAAGTTCGGAACATCATAAATCGAAATCAAAAAGTTTGAAATGAACAATTAGGCCAAGACTCAAAATAACACAGTTCCAAAATAAATTTGTGCAATGACATATATAAATGTAATCCATGCACAAGGCTTGGCATGACCAGCCGATTGGTCGAACCGGGCCCATTCGACCACCCGTCTAGGCGAAGTCAGGGCCAAAGTGGTGTGTTGAGCAACAGTAACACGATTGCAGGCCCCTATTGCTCTCAACCACCAGGATCCCTTCCTCCGCCGACACAGGGCCGCAACCCACGGCAAACGGGTTGGTGGACCAAATATCCCCCCGGGTCCACAACGGGGGTGTCGGCGAGCTCTTGGCGTTACCCAGCACCCACCACGAGGAGGTGGCTCGCCACGGGTGCCGTTTCCGAGATGAGAGATCAGGGTGTACTATATGTCAAACGTTTCTCAACCCGTAAAAGCAACACAACCATAAAAACCAACACATATCTGTTTTCCTTCTCATCGCCTACTGCTCCAAAGTCACTTAAGGCAGGGTACTGTAATCTCAATGTTGATACATACATTCCGAATCCGCTGAGGTGCTTCAAGTGCCAAAAATTCGGCCATGGTGTAAATACGTGCACATTGTCTGTTGTGTGTGCTCATTGTAGTGAAAAAACACACACAACAGAAGATTGTGACAGCCATGTTAAAAAGTGCACAAACTGCGCAGGGGATCACCCATCTTTCTCTAAAGAATGTCCTGTGTGGAAACAACAAATGGCCATTAACAGAATCAAGTTTACACAAAACATCAGTTTTGCAGATGCAAAGAAATTGGTCCAGAGCTCAGTACAAACGGAAAGCTATGCTTCCGTTGCCAGACCAAACCCAGACGCAACATCCACAATTATGAAATTATCTGCAAGCTGTCAGACAAACTTGACTTGGGTGAACACGGATTCCCCTCAACCTTTGCCATATCTACTCAAACTGCAGAATCACTTCCTGGTTCATCTCAAATTCAATCAGCAACATCCCCTGATCACAACATATCTTCTCAGTCATCAACAAGGTCTCAACCCAGTAAAACAAAAACTAAGAAGCCTGATTCTTTGAAAAAGCTAAGTGGCAGAACCCCAAAAGGTTCAGAGAATAAAATCCAAATTTACAACAAATATGGATCACTCGAAGACATGGACGTGTCTGAAAACGTCCGCTCTAGGGCACACAGCCTGTCGCCGACCAAAAAGGTGCGGGGTAGATCCCCAATAAATCCCCCCAAAAAATAGGTTATCAGAATAATATTATTCAGTGGAATTGCAGAGGACTAAGGACTAATTTTAATGAATTGCAGCTTTTAATCCAGGATTTTACACCGTCAGCAATGTGTCTACAGGAAACATATTTAAAACACACTGATACTCTCGACCTCCGTCATTTCAATGCATACCATTATTTTTCACCTCCAGGTGATAGGGCAAGTGGAGGATCATCAATCTTGGTACGGCAAAATGTTATACATAGTTCAATAGCGCTTAAAACAAATCTCCAAGCTGTAGCGGCACCCGTGGCGAGCCACCTCCTCGTGGTGGGTGCTGGGTAATGCTAAGAGCTCGCCGACACCCCCGTAGTGGACCCGGGGGGATATTTGGTCCACCAACCCGTTTGCCGTGGGTTGCGGCCCTGTGTCGGTGGAGGAAGGGATCCTGGTGGTTGAGGGCAATAGGAGCTTGCAACCCTGTTCCTGTTGCTCAATACACCACTTTGGCCCTGACTTCGCCTAGACGGGTGGTTGAATGGGCCCGGTTCGACCAATCGGCTGGTCATGCCAAGCCCTGTGCATGGATTATACTTGTATTTATCATTGCACAAATATCATTTGGAATTGGTGTACTTTGGTCTTGGCTTTATTGTGTAAAATATTTGTAATTTGAAATATGTTGTTCTGAACTTTGCCTAGAGTCCTATGCCAGAAGGCGGTGGCTCATGGGCCAATCTGGTGGAATTATTAATCTTTTGATTCTTCTGCTGGAGTATATCATTCGAGTATCCTTGGTGCTGCAAGCTGGAGGCCCGCTTGCTTTAGCATTGTCCTTGTGATACTCCGTGGTGGGTGGGGAGCTCGGATGACGAACCAATATACCAGTAATCATGGATTACCAAACCCCTAACAAAAAAACCAAACGTCAATTGGAAAATGACGATCAGCATCGACCCTCTGTACAAATTGATCACTGGCCGCGTTTTTTGATTATTGAAACACTTGACAAGACTCCTTTGAAATTAAATCCCTTTGCAATTTCAAAAGGCATCTCTGGCATTGCAGGTGAGGTGAAAGATATCAAACGTTTGCGATCAGGTTCACTGCTGATTGAATGTAGCAGAAAACAACAAGCTACCAACCTGTTATCAACTGATATGTTTGTCGGAGTCCCTGTATTAGTATCTGCCCACAGAACACTGAATACAAGCAAAGGTATAGTTCGAGACCGTGAGCGTCTTCTAGCAGACATGACTGAGCTCGATATAATGTCCGAGATGAAAGATCAAGGAGTATCTTTCGTCAAACGTTTCACAACACGGAGAAATAATGAGACTGTCCAAACCAATACATATTTGTTTTCATTTTCAGCTCCAACACCTCCAAAGTCAATCAAAGCAGGTTACTGCAATCTCAATGTTGACATATATATTCCAAATCCCCTGCGCTGCTTTAAGTGTCAAAAGTACGGACATGGTGTTAATACTTGCACATTGTCTGTTACATGTGCTCACTGTGCTGAGAATACACATGTAACCGAAGATTGTAACAGTATTCAGAAAAAATGTGCAAACTGTTCAGGAAATCATTCATCCTTTTCGAAAGAATGTCCCATCTGGAAAAAGCAAATGGAAATTAATAAAGTCAAATTCTCCAGGAACGTCAGTTTTGCTGAAGCAAGAAAGATTGTACAATCTACTGAGCACACTGAAACGTACGCCTCTATCACAAAAACATCTGAAACCTTATCAAAAGGAACAACTACGCCAGTACTAACTTCGTCAAGCTCATGTCAGACTGACCTCACATGGGTACATTCAGATATTCCTGAGTCTATCTCACCTGATCTTCCACAGTCTATCTCAGAACGGTCTACTCGGACAGATACAGCTCACTCTGCGCAGGGGACTATCATTCCTTCGACTACAACTCCTTCGCAGTCTGATAGACATGATAAACAAACTGTAAAATCGAAATTCAAGACAAGGCCAGAAACTTCGAAATCAAATCGAGCACCAAAGGGGTCAGATAATAAAATCAAATTGTTTAACAAGTTTGGATCACTTGAAGAAATGGATGTATCGGATCACATCCATCCCAGGGCACATAGCTTGTCGCCCTCCAAAAGAGTGCGGGGTAGATCCCCAATAAATCCCCCCAAAAGATAGTTTATTCCAATAATATTGTACAGTGGAACTGCAGAGGACTGAGGACTAATTTACATGAATTACAGCTATTAGTCCAGGATTTTACACCTTCAGCGATATGTCTCCAAGAGACATATTTAAAACAAACAGATACATTTGACCTTCGTCATTTTAATGCATATCATTGTTTTTCACCTCCGGGTGATAGAGCCACTGGTGTGTCATCCGTTCTAGTCAGACAAAACGTTATTCAAAGCCCTGTTTCACTAAATACTAATATGCAGGCTGTTGCAGTGAGAATTACTTTACATGTAGCGTTTACACTATGCTGTCTCTATATTTCGCCGTCTTCGACGTTTGCCAAAACTGATCTGCAAGCTCTCTATGACCAACTCCCAAAACCCTGTATTATAATGGGAGATTTAAATGGGCACAACCCACTCTGGGGTAGTGTAAATATAAACACTAAAGGGAAACTCTTGGAGGACTTTTGTTCTGACAATGATTTATGTATTTATAATGATGGTTCCAACACATATTTACACCCTGGTACAGGGACCTATTCTGCTCTTGACTTGTCATTGACAAATTCAGTACTACTTAATGAATTCGAATGGTCAGTCCACGATGACCTCTGTGGAAGTGACCATTTTCCTACTATATTAAAAGCTGTAACTCCATCCGATGTTCCTCCATCATCAAGGCGGATTTTTAAAAAGGCTAACTGGGCTTTATATGAAACACTGTGTGCTGAAAAACTTAAACCCGAACGTTTTATTGACGTTCCTGATGCTATCAAATCTTTTTCTGATGAACTGAATTTCATAGCTGATGAGTGTATACCAAAGTCCTCTACAGTTCCACACATAAGAAAACCATGGTTCAACGATGAGTGCAAACAAGCTAGGAAGGCAAGGAAAAAAGCTGAACATTATTTCCGTCGCCATCCTATGGTACATAATTTAAATAAATTTAAAATTTTAAATGCTAAAGCACGGCGTACTTTTAAACAGAACAAACGCCAAACTTGGCAAAATTATGTGTCCAAAATAAATTCTGGGACACCCATGTCCAAGGTATGGAACATGGTCCAGAAAATTAAAGGTAAAGGTACTAAATCTACTGTCCATCATCTTAAACATGGAGATCAATTGCTTACTGATAAATCAGATATTGCTAATAAACTGGGTGAAACCCTTGCTAAACACTCTTCCTCTTCTAATTATGTACCAAAATTCCAGCAATATCAAAAACAAGAAGAAAAGAAAACTATTAATTTTAATTCCGATAATGGGGAAGATTATAATGAAACGTTTTCTATTCATGAACTCCATACTGCTCTTGATCAGGCTCATGACACTGCTACTGGAGCTGATAACATACATTATCAACTCCTGAAGCACTTACCAGAATCCTGCATAGAAACTCTCCTAAATATTTTTGATGATATTTGGACATCGGGTAACTTTCCTCCGTCATGGCGTGACGCCATAGTAGTACCAATACCTAAACCTGGACGTGATCATACGGATCCATCCAATTATCGTCCGATTTCATTAACAAGCTGTGTTTGCAAGACCATGGAACGCATGATAAATAATCGACTTGTTTGGTACTTGGAAACTAATAACCTTATCACAGATATACAATGTGGTTTCCGCAAAAACAGAAGTACTGTCGATCACTTAGTGCGTTTAGAATCATTTGTAAAAAACGCACTGATTAACAAACAACATGCTGTGTCTATCTTTTTTGATCTTGAAAAAGCATATGACACTACTTGGAAATATGGCATTTTACGAGATTTACATGACTTCGGGTTGCGAGGTCGTTTGCCTGAATTTATTGCCAAGTTTTTAAATAACAGACAATTCCAGGTCCGCGTGGGCTCTACCCTGTCTGATCATTACAATCAGGATCAGGGTGTTCCACAAGGCAGTATTTTGTCAGTCACTCTTTTTAGCATCAAGATCAACAGTTTATCAAAAGTTTTAAACGATTCAATTGATGGATCGTTATTTGTGGATGATTTTAATATTTCTTGTCGTGGTAAAAATATGCATACCATTGAACGGCAATTGCAGTTGTGTTTAAACAGGATTAATAAATGGTGTCTTGAAAACGGCTTTAAATTTTCTAAATCGAAAACTAACTGCATACATTTTTGTCGAAAATACAAACCACATAAAGACCCTGAACTGTCTCTAGATGGGACGCCGATTAAAGTTGTGAAGGAAGCCAAATTCTTGGGTCTAATCTTTGATTCACATTTAACTTTTTTACCACATATTAAATCACTTAAAACTAAATGCCTGAAAGCACTTGACTTGTTGAAAGTTGTTTCAAATTCAAAATGGGGAGGGGATCAAGCTACCCTTCCCGTTTACGGGGGAGCCTGCAAAAGCAATCTTAAACTTCTTGATCCTGTCCATCATCAAGGTCTGAGGCTTTGTCTTGGATCTTTTAGAACTTCACCTATTGACAGTCTCTATGTTGAGGCTGATGAACCTTCTCTTGAGCAGCGACGTATAAAGTTAGCTTTACAATACATTACTAAATTATACTCTAACCATTCTAACCCTGCATATAACTGTGTTTTCAATCCCCTTTATGAGGATTTATACAACAAAAAGTCTTCTCTTGTCCCGCCTCTGGGACATAGAATTAAACCCTTTCTTTCTGCTGCTGGGATTCAGCTGGAAAAGATAGCTCCCTCCCGTCTTCTTTCTTCTCCTCCCTGGCAGTTGGTCAGGCCTCAAGTAGACCTAACATTGACCACATTTAAAAAATCAGAGACTAATGAATTACAATATAAGCAAGAATATAATCAATTAAAACATAAATATAGCAATTATAAATCCTTATTTACAGATGGATCCAAGGATGGTGGCGCTGTGGCTTGTGCCACTGTCATTGGATCCAGAACAATATCTTCTAGATTACCAGATAGTAGTTCTATTTTTACAGCTGAAGCTAACGCCATATTAACAGCTCTTAAATATATTCAAAGACACCCTAAACGTAAACAATATATAATCTATTCAGACTCTCTTTCTTGTCTCCAGGCGATTAAAAATTTATCATGTAAACATCCACTTTTAATTGACATTATTGAATTGTATAATAATCTTGCTACTGGCCAATACGACATCGTCTTCTGTTGGTTACCCAGCCACGTGGGTATTTCCGGTAACGCAATGGCTGATCTTGCTGCCAAGGCAGCTCTTAACAAATCTGTGACACCACTTCTTATTCCTTACACTGATTACAAAGCTAGCATTAGAACTTACATCCGTGATCTGATGCAGAAGAAGTGGGACACCCAAGTAGGTATAAATAAATTACATGAAATAAAACCATATATTGGTTACACCTACTTGGGCTGTCAGTCCAGATTTGAAGAGGTTATTTTAAGACGATGTCGTATTGGCCACACACGATATACTCATGCATACCTATTGAAAGGTGAGGATCCTCCGTTTTGTATCCCTTGTGATGAGAGAGTCACAGTCGAGCATATCCTGCTTGACTGTGTTGAATTCTCCATCACAAGGGATAAGTATTATACAGTTAAAACAATGAAGGATCTTTTTACCAGTGTTGGGTCTCATTTAATTATTGGTTTTTTAAAAGAAATTGATTTTTTGGTTGAATTTTGAAAACCTTTCGTGTAAATAGATGTATTTTAATTATTGGAAGTTTGGATTAGTAACTTGAATTGTTGGTGGCTGTACCCTCAAAGGGGGTTGAAGTATTGTAAAATTATGGTCCTCCTGAGAGGGTACGTAAGTCCAAAAGCATTCACAGTCAATTTAAACGTTCCATTGTTCTTAATCGTAGTATTTGTGTATTTTTAACTTTTGGCTAGATTTGTCTAAATTGCTAACAGCTGAGGGGATGATGTAAATCCAACTAGGGTCCATGCAGGTAGCAAAGGCACTGTAAGTCCCCATGGTCCCTAGTATGGTGATCTACCTTCGGTTGTTGGCAATCTATAGCCTGATTTTATATTGTATTGTCCGAATAGTGATATTAGTTTTAACTTTCCACACTAGTTTTAATTCAAACTGTGATATTCTAGTTGTTTTACTGTCCTTCGTTGGCAGGGTCTTATACTATACATATATTTCATTTCAGAATTAAATGTTCTCGTCACGATATGGCTGAGACATTGCCGATGTGACGTTAAATATTAACTCACTCACTCACTCACTCCAAGCTGTAGCTGTGCGACTTACATTACAAGTTGCATTTACGCTTTGTTCATTGTATATTCCACCTTCATCCACTGTCCAGTTAACTGATCTACAAGCTCTTTACAATGAACTTCCTAAACCCTGTATAATCATGGGCGATTTCAATGGCCATAACCCACTCTGGGGTGGTCCTACTACGAACACCAAAGGTAAATTACTTGAGGATTTTCTTTCAAATAATGATCTCTGTATTTACAATGACGGATCACATACATATTTACATCCTGGCACAGGGACATATTCAGCTCTTGATTTATCAGTTACTGACTCTAATCTCTTAAATGAATTTGAATGGTCGGTTCACGATGACTTGTGTGGGAGCGACCATTTCCCTACAATACTAAAACCTGTGAGCCCCTCTGATGTACCTCCATCATCACGATGGAATTTTAAAACGGCCAACTGGGCTCTATATGAATCTCTCTGTACTGGCAAACTTAATCCCGAACGTTTTATTACTGCTCCTGATGCTATTAAATGTTTTTCAGATGTACTCATTGACATTGCTGATGAGTGTATCCCAAAGTCTTCTGCAGTTCCACATATTCGAAAACCATGGTTCAACGATGAATGCAAACAGGCTAGAAAGGCAAGGAAAAAAGCAAAACATTATTTCCGTCGCCACCCTATGGTGCATAATTTAAATAGATTTAAAATTTTAAATCCTAAAGCACGGCGTACCTTTAAACAGAATAAACGCCAGTCTTGGCAAAATTATGTATCTAAAATAAATTCTCGGACACCAATGTCCAAGGTATGGAACATGGTCCAGAAAATTAAAGGTAAAGGTACTAAATCTACTGTCCATCATCTTAAACATGGAGATCAATTGCTTACTGATAAATCAGATATTGCTAATAAACTGGGTGAAACCCTTGCTAAACACTCTTCCTCTTCCAATTATGTACCAAAATTCCAGCAATATCAAAAACAAGAAGAAAAGAAAACTATTAATTTCAATTCTGATAATGGGGAAGATTATAATGAAACTTTTTCTATTCATGAACTCCATACTGCTCTTGATCAAGCTCATGACACTGCTACTGGAGCTGATAACATACATTATCAACTCCTGAAGCACTTACCAGAATCCTGCCTAGAAACTCTTCTCAATATTTTTGATGATATTTGGACATCGGGTAACTTTCCTCCGTCATGGCGTGACGCCATAGTAGTACCAATACCTAAACCTGGACGTGATCATCCGGATCCATCCAATTATCGACCTATTTCATTAACTAGCTGTGTTTGCAAGACCATGGAACGCATGATAAATAACCGACTTGTTTGGTACTTGGAAACAAATAACCTTATAACTGATATACAGTGTGGTTTCCGCAAAAACAGAAGTACTGTCGATCACTTAGTGCGTTTAGAATCATTTGTTAAAAACGCACTAATTAATAAACAACATGCTGTGTCTATCTTTTTTGATCTCGAAAAAGCATATGACACAACCTGGAAATATGGTATTTTACGAGACTTACATGACTTCGGGTTGCGAGGTCGTTTACCTCAATTTATAGCCAACTTTTTAAATGACAGACAGTTTCAAGTTCGAGTGGGTTCTACCCTGTCTGATCATTACAATCAGGATCAGGGTGTTCCACAAGGCAGTATTTTATCTGTCACACTTTTTAGCATCAAGATAAATAGTTTATCAAAAGTTTTAAACGATTCAATTGATG
The DNA here is from genome assembly GCF_037392515.1 of Haliotis asinina. Lineage (NCBI taxonomy): Eukaryota > Metazoa > Mollusca > Gastropoda > Lepetellida > Haliotidae > Haliotis > Haliotis asinina. Next base: position 49,507,492 of record NC_090280.1, on the reverse strand, counting down.
GATCGTTATTTGTGGATGATCTTAATATTTCTTGTCGTGGTAAAAATATGCATACCATTGAACGACAACTGCAGCTTTGTTTAAACAAAATTAATAAATGGTGTCTTGAAAACGGCTTTAAATTTTCTAAATCCAAAACTAATTGTATACATTTTTGCAGAAAATATAAGCCACATAAGGACCCTGAACTATCTCTAGATGGCACTCCCATCAAAGTTGTAAAGGAGGCCAAGTTCTTGGGCCTAATCTTTGACTCCCACTTAACATTTCTGCCTCATATTAAATCTCCTAAAACTAAATGCCTGAAGGCTCTTGACTTGTTGAAAGTTGTTTCCAACTCAAAGTGGGGAGGAGATCACGCTACCCTCTTACACCTATATCGATCACTGGTCCGTTCGAAACTCGATTATGGCTCCATCGTATATGGTGGAGCCTGCAAAAGCAACCTTAAACTTCTTGATTCTGTCCACCATCAAGGTCTAAGACTTTCTCTTGGGTCTTTCAGAACGTCACCTATTGATAGTCTTTACGTTGAGGCCGATGAACCATCTCTTACTCAACGTCGTATAAAATTGTCCTTACAATACATTACTAAATTACACTCTAATGAATCTAACCCTGCGTATAACTGTGTGTTCAATCCCCTTTATGAAGATTTGTACGACAAGAAGTCTTCTCTTGTTTCGCCTCTAGGGCACAGAATTAAACCCTTTCTTTCTTCGGCCGGCATTGAGCTTAAAAACATAGCTCCCTCCCGTCTTCTTTCTTCTCCTCCATGGAAATTGGTTAGGCCACAAGTTGACCTAACATTAACTACATTTAAAATATCAGAAACTAATGAATTACAGTATAAACAAGAACATATTGAATTGAAACATAAATATAGCAATTATACATCCTTATTTACAGATGGGTCCAAGGACGGTGGTGCTGTGGCTTGTGCCACTGTCATTGGATCCAGAACAATATCTTCTAGATTACCAGATAATAGTTCTATTTTTACAGCAGAAGCTAACGCCATATTAACAGCTCTTAGATATATTCAAAGACACCCTAAACGTAAACAGTATATAATCTATTCAGACTCTCTTTCTTGTCTTCAGGCGATTAAAAATTTATCATGTAAACATCATTATGTAAATCATGTAAACATCATGTAATTGACATTATTGAATTGTATAATGATCTTGCAACTGGCCAATGCGACATCGTCCTTTGTTGGTTACCTAGCCATGTAGGAATTTCAGGGAATACACTGGCTGACATTGCTGCTAAGGCAGCACTCAACAAATCTGTGACTCCACTTCTTATTCCATACAGTGATTATAAAGCTACCATTAGATCTTATATCCGTGATCTGATGCAGAAGAAGTGGGACACCCAAATTGGTATAAATAAATTACATGAGATAAAACCTTACATTGGTTATACCCACTTGGGTTGTCAGTCCAGATTTGAAGAGGTCATACTACGACGATGTCGTATTGGTCATACAAGGTATACCCATGCATACCTGTTGAAAGGTGAAGATCCTCCATTTTGCATCCCTTGTGATGAGAGAACCACGGTCAAGCATATCCTACTTGATTGTGTTGAATTCTCCATCATAAGGGACAAATATTTCAATGTAAAAACACTTTCGGATCTTTTTAACACAGTCAATACTCATTTAATTATTGGATTTTTAAGGGAAATCGATTTCCTTGTTGAATTATAATTGATATGTCCTGTAGATAGTTGTATTTTAATGGTTGGTAGTATAGATTAGGAACATTGATCATTAGAGGCTGTACCCTCAACGGGGGTTGAAGTATTGTAAAATAATTGTCCTCCTGAGAGGGTACGTAAGTCCCAAAATTTTCAAAGTAAATTGATACTTTCCAGGACTTTTAAGTGTAGTATTTGTGTAATTTTAATTTTGGCTACAATTTCTTACAATCGCCAGCGGCAGAGGGGATGGTGTAAATCCAACTAGGGACCATGCAGGTAGCAAAGGTACTGTAAGTCCCCATGGTCCCTAGTGTGGTGATCTACCTTCTGTTGTTGGCGATCTGTAGCCTGTTTTTATACTGTATTGTCCATATAATGATATCAGTTTTACCTTTCCACACTAGTTTTAATGCTAATTGTGATATCCTAGTTGTTTTACTGTCCTTCGTTGACAGGTTTTATAATGGACACAATAGTCGTTTTTATTGCTGAATGTTCTCGTCACGATATGGCTGAAATAGTGCCGATGTGACGTTAAATATTAACTCACTCACTCACTGAGGCTAGAGAATATCAACCGTTCTTCAATTTGTAATAGCAGGTATATGGGTATTTTTAGTATACAAACCCTCGGCCTAATACATCTGAGGAAATATGTGTACACTAGCTCTAGGCCTGATATCGCTGTGACAATGTGCATATATTATTTCTCCCCCTAATTTGGCTGGGACAATATGTGTACACCACCGGCTGAGACGATGTCGACGTTGTACTACATTCACTAACGTACATTGACATGAATTATACAAAACATACTTTGTCATAAGAGCTCTTTTTATGTTTCAAGGCTCTGAATAAACCAATAACATCCAATGCCTGCAATATGATTTCCCCTTGTTTGGAGGCTGGATGTAGAAAGATCTGCAATGTTGGTTCGCCGTGTTTGAAGGCTGGATGTGGAAAGGTTTGTGTGGGAGGTAAGATAACTGCACCAAAACAACTTTTTTGGCAATGATCAAGAAACTGTTAAAAGATAGCACATATGTTTGCGTATTCTAAAGTTTATGGTTTTTTCAGTAATTTTTGACGTTTACGTTACGGTACGAAATGTGACTAGCATGGTCGTTTAAACAAAATCAGCATTATCTTTTGTTATTGTTAAATTCCATCTAGATCGTTAACGATCCGGTCGGCAGGTGGGATTTGTTGTTTGAATTCTTATAGGCGGTTCTCAAGTTATAATCTTCACTATTTGTGATTGTGTTTGACAACATATAAACTTTGGTTTAGGAAGAGAGTGTTATTTAAAAGTGTAATGATGCATACAATGGTAGTTCTGTTATATGGCAGAGGTGTGTTGGTGTGTAGACTGGTAGCCAGGAGCAACGTCCAGGTTACTGAGAATGCAGAAAATAGTCGTGTAAGTTGATGATCTCTGGAAGAGCAGTGACGTCGAATAAGTTTACGATATCTCGATGAGGCTGGGGCAGGGATGTGAGCAAATGCTTAGGCAATATGATGAGTATGGGTTGAAATTGGGGCATGAGTAGAGGCTGAGACAGAAGAGTCTGTATAGGCTAAAAAGGAGGAATGAGTATAGGCTGAGTATATGCTGAGTATAGGCTGGGAAAAGAATAAAAAGGGGGAATGAGTATACGTTGAGAGTGGAGGTTGCGTATAGACAGAGACCAGGGTATGAGTATAGTTCGAGACAGGAAAGGAAAACCGGATAAAGTAAAAGGAAACGTGATTGAAAACCAAATTCTACGGATAGTCAAATTCTTTAGTTTATACTTTGTAGGGATGTCAAAAATGGGTCAAAAGAGGATTTTAGATCAGATCTCCAGAAATCGATGTTACATACAAATCCACCAACTGATGTAAATGAACTAGGTAACCTCGAAGGACCTCCTTGAGAAACAATTGCCTGCTTCACGAAAACAGAAGCATGTAAAAATAGGTACGCCGAGGTACAATAAGAAGATCCAGCAAGCCAGCGCACACAGACGAGCTATGGAGGAAATCAGGACAAGAAATACATCGTCAAATGTATAAATCGAATGTAAACAAATTTATCAAGGATTGTAAGTCCGACGTTTGGAGGAGGAAGATGGTGTGCAATGTAAACAATACAAGAATGCTTTTCTCTCAGATATTCAGTTTGGGTAAAGTAAATGACAAACTTTTTCCGGAGTATAGCACCTAAGAAGAACTTGCGAGTAATTTTTTTTTAGTTTTATAGCAGCAAGATTGACAAGATTCGTCAGGAGTTTTCAAGAGTCTCTGAAGGTGTAGGGGAAGCTGATGCTCGGCGATCAATTAAAGTGTAAAAGAAGGAGTATTTCCAGAAAGTTTCAAATTCGCAGTTGTAAAACCTTTATTCAAGAAATCCAACCTGGACAATCTGTCGGCCTGTCTCAAACCTTCCCAACATGTCAAAATGTTTGGACAAAGCCGTTCAGTACCGCATTGTCGAACATATGAAATCAAATCACCTGGAGCCCAAGTTTCAGACTGCTTATCGTGTCGGTAATAGTATCGAGACAGCCATACTTAGAGTTGTAGGCGAAGTACAACAAACAGTTGATCAGAGTAAAGTGTGTGTTCTAGTTCTTCTAGATTTAGCAGCAGCTTTTGACACAGTGGACCACTGTACACTTCTTATAAGCAGTCAGAATTTGGCGTCTTAGGGTCTGATCACTACTGAATCACCTCTTATCTATCAGGAAGACAGCAAGCTGTTGCCATTGATGATATCAAATCTGACAGAGTGTGGCTGAAGTGCGCTGTACCACAAGGATCTGTGTTGGGGTCGGTTTTATTCACCACGTACACAAAGCCACTTGGTCACCTCATAGATAGCCACGGCAAGGGTCATCACCTATATGCAGACGACATACAGGTCATGGACATTTTACTTCCTATTTAGAATCCTACCTCACCATTATCATCATTAAAGCAGATTAAAGCGGAACAACAGCAACACAGAAGCCATGTTTTCTGGGAACAAACTGCATGCTGAAGAAGAACAAAATAGACAAGCTCTCTGTTGGTATCGACGAAATAAAGCCCCCCTCTTGTGTTATGGACTGTAAATCAGAATTGGACTGTGAAAAGTATATAACTGACTTATGTTGAAAGTGTCACCACTATTTACACCATATCGGGAACATTCATGCACTTTTTCCCCAAAGATGCTGCGGCAGCCCTCGTCAGGATGCCACTAGGCTCTATCTAGGTTTGATTATTGCATCAGTCTTCTGAGTGCAAACCAAGAAGATATTCACAGATTACAGAAGATACAGAACAAGGCAGCCAGGGTAGTGACACTCAGATCCAAGTACGATCATACCACGCCAACACTAAGATCTTTGCACTGGCTACCTGTACAGGCACGGGTCTTGTACAAAATTCTCTTTTCTATATATCAGTGTGTAAGTGCACCTGAGTAAGTGTGTGCACTAATTAATGTGTACAATTCATTTCGTTCTCTTACAACAGATACACAGCATTTGCTCCAGATACCAAGATGGAGGCTCAAACGATTTGGACAGTGTCCATTCAAAACCTGTGCCACTACACTATGGAATGCCATGACACAGAACATGCCCATCATTGGAGAGTTTTCCCTGACGCTTTTGCTCGGCATAAAAGATAATTTACCGGTTGTCCTTTCCACATAAATGAGAATCATTTGTGTTATACGTTATTTATCAGTTCTACTCTCAGATTGGGAATCTTGTGTAATAACTTATGTCTTCTGACCGTCGTGTACATTTCCCCCATTTATATGCCTTTAAAGACCTTTTTGTTTTTGCTTGTAATTCTAGGTAAAAGTTTTCAATATGTGGAGCTATTGTTGATGTTGTCCTGTGCGACTTTATGATATTGGGCGGTGCGTTTAATATATTCCTTTGAGTATCCTTTTTAAGGTATAATGTGATGAACCCATGTTTATATTTCACCCTTTTCAATGCGTAATTCAGTGAATTTAACAAACACAAATGTAAATCTTTCCACGAAAGCTTCTTGTAAAATCATTGGTGAATTCGGAGGGTCCCAGACGTTTTTCATTTTTCATGTTTTCGAAAGCATTAAGAACCTCATGGGAGACTGTTTGAATCTTCTTTTATTATTTTTGGAATATTCTTTAAAGCGAATAGTAAATCAAGGTTTTCATCCTTCACGTCCTTAGCTGTTTAGAAAGACTTCACATGCTTAGTGATTTCATTAGTACCAGATATGATCTTTCCTTCTGTATCTAATCTAGTAATAGTTTTATTCAGATGTGTGTTTTTTTCTAACGTCAGAAAATATTTAGTTGTTTTTCAACTTTGGACAGTTGCACTGAATCATGGACACAAGGTTTTACGTTCTATTTCCCAGTCTTTCAAACCCCTACTAAACGCTCTTTTCAATTAGTTGTTAATAAATCCTTGGGCAATAGTAACATCATTGTATGGTTCTTACTGAACCCTACCGACTCTCCTGTTCAGTATAAATTCGGAAGTGTCCTTCAATTTCAGCCCTGTTAATCTCAAAATGTTGTTAGAAATACATTGAGTTAACACTTGTCTCACAGCATCATCGTCCTGTGAACTACACAGCGCCTCGAAGACTGGGAACCTGTCAAACGTGGCATTCATCTTGTCCCAAGAACGAATGGGCATTGACTGCAAAGATTGTATTGGTAGAACACCAATGATGTGGGCAGCTACTGAAAGACATAGAGACGTGGTGCAGTTGCTTGTAACTAATGGGGCTAACATGTCACTTGTTGATAGATTCGGCATCAACATTCTTCACTCAGCCTGCCTGGGGGGAGATGTAGAGGTGGTGAAGCATGTTCTTTCACAGAACATGTTGGACATTAATAGTAGAGAACAGTGTGGGAGGACAGCTGTGATGCTGGCAGCAGAGAACGGACATAAAGACGTGGTGGAAATGCTTGTTGACAAAGGAGCTGACTTGTCACTCGTGGATGAAACAGAAGACAACGTCCTTCACTGCGCCTGTCGTGGGGGGGATGCCGGGGTGGTGAAGTACATCCTCTCAAAGAATCGTGTTGACATCGACAGAAGAGGATTACATGAGCTGACACCGATCATGATGGCACGAAGATGCAAACATAGAGAAGTGGTGGAGTTACTCCTGAGTAAAAGAGCTGATGGGTCACTCAGATATTACAATCATAAAAATATGCTTTTGTCTGCTTCTAGGGAAGGAGATATGGAGGTGGTTAAGTTTGTCCTGTCACAGAACATTGTGGACGTCGACAGTAGAGGGCCGAGGAAGAAAACACCTGTGATGCTCGCAGCCCAATATGGATATAAAGAAGTGGTAGAGCTGCTGGTTGAGAATGGAGCTGACTTGTCACTTGTATATGACACTGGTAGCAATGGCTTTCAGTTGGCCTGTTCGACAGGACGTTTGGAGGTGGTAAAGTATATCATTGCACAGAACACTGTGGACATCAACTATAGAGGGTTGAGAAAGAAAACAGCTGCGATGATCGCAGCAGAATCTGGACATAAAGAAGTGGTAGAGCTACTCGTTGAGAATGGAGCTGACTTGTCACTTGCATATGACACTGGTAGCAACATCCTTCACTCGGCCTGTTCGAGAGGACGTCTGGAGGTGGTGAAGTATATCCTTTCACAAAACATTGTGGACATCAACTGTAGAGGGTGGATGAAGAAAACACCTGTGATGACCGCAGCAGAATGTGGACATGAAGACGTGGTTGAGCTACTCGTTGAGAATGGAGCTGACCTGTCACTTGCATGTAGCACTAGTAACAACATCCTTCACTTGGCCTGTTCGAAAGGATATGTGGAGGTGTTGAAGTATGTCCTGTCACAGAACACTGTGGACATCAACAGTAGAGGGAGGAGCAAGAAAACACCTGCGATGATCGCAGCAGAATGTGGACATGAAAAAGTGGTAGAGCTGCTGATGGAGAAAGGGGCTAACTTGTCACTTACATGTGACACTGGTAGCAACATCCTTCATTTGGCCTGTTCGAAAGGACGTTTGGAGGTGTTGAAATATATCCTTTCACAGAACATTGTTGACATCAACAGTAGAGGGAGGAGCAAGAAAACACCTGCGATGATCGCAGCAGAATGTGGACATGAAAAAGTGGTAGAGCTGCTGATGGAGAAAGGGGCTAACTTGTCACTTACATGTGACACTGGTAGCAACATCCTTCATTTGGCCTGTTCGAAAGGACGTTTGGAGGTGTTGAAATATATCCTTTCACAGAACATTGTTGACATCAACAGTAGAGGGAGGAGCAAGAAAACACCTGCGATGATCGCAGCAGAATGTGGACATGAAAAAGTGGTAGAGCTGCTTGTAGAGAAAGGGGCTAACTTGTCACTTGCATGTGAGAAGGGTAGCAACATCCTTCATTTGGCCTGTTCGAAAGGACGTCTGGAGGTGGTGAAATATATCCTTTCACAGAACATTGTGGACATCAACTGTAGAGGGAGGAGCAAGAAAACACCTGCGATGACCGCAGCCCAATATGGATATAAAGAAGTGGTAGAGCTGCTGATGGAGAAAGGGGCTAACCTGTCACTTGTAAATGACAAGAGTAGAAACATCCTTCATGTGGCCTGTTCGAGAGGACGTTTGGAGGTGGTGAAATATGTCCTTTCACAGAACATTGTTGACATCAACAGTAGAGGGAGGAGCAAGAAAACACCTGCGATGATCGCAGCAGAATCTGGATATAAAGAGGTGGTAGAGCTGCTGATGGAGAAAGGGGCTAACATGTCACTTGTATCTGACAGGGGTAGCAACATCCTTCATTTGGCCTGTTCGAGAGGACGTCTGGAGGTGGTGAAATATGTCCTTTCACAGAACATTGTTGACATCAACAGTAGAGGGGGGAGCAAGAAAACATCTGCGATGAACGCAGGAGAATCTGGATATAAGGAAGTGGTAGAGCTACTGGTGGAGAATGGAGCTGACTTGTCACTTGTATGTGACAGGGGTAGCAACATCCTTCACTTGGCCTGTTCGAAAGGACATCTTGAAGTGGTAAAGTATGTCATTTCACAGAATATTGTGGACATCAATGGAAAAGAAATACAGAACATGACACCGGTAATGATGGCAGCAAAATCCGGACATAAAGAAGTGGTAGAGTTTCTCGTGAGTAGAGGAGCTGATATGTCTTAGTTCTCAGGTTATTAGGGCTCCATACCTAAAAAGCCAGAGACGGATTGTTATTGTTTGATTCATTATTATTGAAAGATTACAGATTAAAACATTGTGTGCAGCTGAGAGCGGTCATCATTATTTTTATTGGTATTCCTGTGGTTTCTATTTTTAAATTTGAACACAACCACCACCATTCCTTAGAATTAAACCTCACCATTGTGCTCTTGGCCCTCAAGCAGCTTGCACAAATATGTTAAAGCTCACGGCTCAAGGACGAAGATCAAATAATTAAAAGGAATTAGTGAGTGATGGGTGAGTGAGTGAGTTAATAGTTAACGTGACATCGGCAATATCTCAGCTACATCGTGACGAGAATATTTCAGATTTAAATGAAATTTATACATGTGGTAAAATCTGTCAGCGAAGGACAACAAAACAACTACAATATCACAATTTTAATTAAAATTAGCATGGAAAGTTCAAGCTAATATCACTATTTAGACAATGCAATATAAAAACAAGCCATAGATCGCCAACGACAGAAGGTAGATCATGACACTAGGGACCATGGGGACTTACAGTAGCTTTGCTACCTACATGGACCCTAGTTTGATTTACACCACCCCTTCAGCTGCTGGCGATTGTACGAAAATTTAGCCAGAAATTAAAACAAGAATGCTATGTTTAAAAAGCCTGGAAAGTTCACATAGACCTGAAAGTTTCTGGACTTACGCACCCTCTGAGTCTCAGGAGGACAATAATGTTACAACACTTCAATCCCCTTTGAGGGTACAGCCACCAACCATTCAAGTTACTAATCCAAACTACCAATCTTTGAAATATATCTATTCACAGAACTTATTATTCAACATACAATAAAAAATCAATTTCTTTTAAAAATCCAATAATTAAATGAGAACTGTGTTAAAAAGATCCTTAATTGTTTTAGCTGTAAAGTCCTTACCCCTTGTGATGGAGAATTCAACACAGTCAAACAAAATATGCTTGACCATGACTCTCTCATCACAAAACGGTGGATCCTCACCTTTTAACCATTTTTTATGAGTATATCTTCTATGGCGAATACGACATCGTCGTAAAATAACCTCTTCAAGTCTGGACTGACAGCATAAATTGGGTGTAACCAATATACGGTTTTACTACATGTAATTTATTGATACCTACTTGGGTGTCCCACTTCTTCTGCGGCACCCGTGGCGAGCCACCTCCTCGTGGTGGGTGCTGGGTAACGCCAAGAGCTCGCCGACACCCCCGTAGTGGACCCGGGGGGATATTTGGTCCACCAACCCGTTTGCCATGGGTTGCGTCCCGTGTCGGTGGAGAACGGGATCCTGGTGGTTGAGGGCACTGGGGCTTTTAACTGCGTTCCATTGCCCAACACACCACTTTGGCCCTGACTTCACCTAGACGGGTGGTCGAATGGGCCCGGTTCGACCAATCGGCTGGTCATGCCAAGCCCTGTGCATGGAGTATATATATAATTGCACAAATTTTATTTGGATTTTTACTTTAGGTCATGGCCTATTTGTTCATTGAGCTTTTCGAATTTTAAAATGCATTTTTGAAGTTCTGAACTTTTGCCTAGTGTCTTATGCCCAGAAGGCGGTGACTCATGGGCCAGTCTGGTAGATTAATTATTTCTTATTCTTCTGCTGGAGTATATCATCCGGGTATCCTTGGTGCTGTAAGCTGGAGGCCCGCTTGCTTTAGCATTGTCCTTGTGATACTCAGTGTCGTCCACTTGATATTGACCCTGTTGATACTGACCATAGACCGTCTACATCGATTGAACATTGGCCACGTTTCATTGTGATTGAGACTTCTGATAAAACACCTTTGAAGTTGAACCCCTTTGCTGTATCCAAAGGTATTGAAGGTATTGCCTGGGATGTGAAGAACATAAGACGCTTACGTTCGGGTGCCCTTCTAGTCGAGTGTGGGAAAAAGCAGCAAGCAACAAATCTAATGAACATTAAATCTCTCGTGGGCATTCCCGTCACGGTTTCTGCACACAAAACCTTGAATACAAGTAAAGGTATCGTGAGAGATCGTGATCGATTGTTTGATGACATGTCGGAACTTGATATAGGATCTGAAATGAAGGATCAAGGTGTACTATATGTCAAGCGCTTTTCAACTCGCAGAAACAACGAAACCATCAAAACAAATACGTATCTGTTTACTTTCTCATGTCCAAATGCTCCCAAATCAGTGAAGGCAGGCTACTGCAACATACAAGTTGATACTTACATCCCCAACCAGCTCAGGTGTTTTAAATGCCAGAAATATGGACACGGTGTAAATACTTGCACATTGTCTGTTGTGTGTGCTCACTGTGGTGAGAAGACACACACAACAGAAGATTGTGACAACGATTATAAAAAATGCACAAATTGCTCAGGCGACCAGTCCTTTTCTAAACAGTGTCCTATTTGGAAAGAGCAAATGGAGATCAATAAAATAAAATACACTCAAAATATCTCTTTTTCTGAGGCCAAAAAACTGGTAAAGAGATCTGATCTTCCAGAAAGTTATGCAACAGTGGCAAAAACATCATCGGGTTCTAGCTCAACCACAGGCTGCCAAACTACCTTGACTTGGGTAAATTGCGATTCTCCACAGCATTTGTACCCAGCTATATCATCTCAGACTGAGGAATCACTTCCTAGTACCTCAAGGCCTTCTGATCACAAATCATCATCTCAGTCACACTCAAAGTCTCAATCGACAGCTGATAGTCAACAAACTGTGAAAGGTAAAGCGAAACCTAAGCCTGATGCTTCAAAACAACAAAGTGGCAGAGCTCCTAAAGGGTCACAAAATAAAATTCAGTCGTTTAATAAATATGGGTCTCCTGGAGATATGGACGTTTCTGAAAACGTCCATTCTAGGGCACATAGCTTGTCGCCCTCCAAAAGAGTGCGGGGTAGATCCCCAATAAATCCCCCCAAAAGATTGGACGATTGAGGACTAATTTACCTGAATTACAGCTATTAGTCCAGAATTTTACACCTTCAGCGATGTGTCTCCAAGAGACATATTTAAAACAAACAGATGCATTTGACCTTCGTCAATTTAATGCATATCATTGTTTTTCACCTCCGGGTGATAGAGCCACTAGCGGGTCATCCTTTCTAGTCAGACAAAACGTTATTCAAAGCCAGTCGTTAACTTAACAAGCTATGCCTTAAGATCTACATTGGTTCTTAGTTTCATATGCTGAGGAAGTGGATGTTCAAGGCTGCTTGGCCAATTAACTTTGAATAGGCAACTCATTGATTGGTTTGGGTATTTTGTCTACAAAATATAGGAAGTCAAGTCTGTTTATAGCTAGACGAAGGAGTAGGTGTTTTCTTCTGGTGCAGGTGTTGGCTTGCAGTGCAAAACCAGCTTTAGCTTAGATACATATATTTTTTAGACCCATGTTTAATTACATGTTCGAATATGCAAGCATTGATTAAGGTTTTGTGAATCTAATCTGTTAGGAAACCATGGTTCTAAAAACCATAAATATATGATCGAAACAAGCAATTTGCTAGGCTGGTCATTGATTGGCTGTAGCGTTTAACTGTGTAAAATAGTCACCTATATTCATATTTTCTAATCAGCAATGTTAAAGTAAAATATCTACCAACAAAACGTCAGTTTACCAACCTCTTACCCAGGGAATAATTCGAGCCTTCAAGTATTGATAGAGGAAATTCAGATACAGTGGAAGCTAGCTAATTCGGACTCGACTGCGACCGACTGTAATATTGTACAGTGGAACTATAGACGATTGAGGACTAATTTACCTGAATTACAGCTATTAGTCCAGGATTTTACACCTTCAGCGATATGTCTCCAAGAGACATATTTAAAACAAACAGATGCATTTGACCTTCGTCATTTTAATGCATATCATTCTTTTTCATCTCCGGGTGATAGAGCCACTAGCGGATCATCCGTTCTAGTCAGACAAAACGTTATTCAAAGCCCTGTTTCACTAAATACTAATATGCAGGCTGTTGCTGTGAGAATTACTATACATGTAGCGTTTACGCTATCCTCACTCTATATTTCGCCGTCTTCGACATTTGCCAAAACTGATCTTCAAGCCCTGTATGACCAACTCACGAAGCCCTGTATTATAATGGGAGATTTAAATGGGCATAACCCACTCTGGGGTAGTGTAACTACAAACACTAAAGGTAAGTTGTTGGAGGACTTTTGTTCTGACAATGATTTATGTATTTATACCGATGGTTCCAGCACATATTTACATCCTGGGACAGGGACTTATTCTGCTCTCGACTTGCCACTTACAAATTCCGAACTATTAAATGAATTCGAATGGTCAGTCCACGATGATCTCTGTGGAAGTGACCATTTTCCTACTGTATTAAAAGCTGTAACACAATCCGATGTTCCTCCATCATCAAGACGAAATCTTAAAAAAGCTAGCTGGACTTTATATGAAACACTGTGTGCTGAAAAACTTAAACCTGAAGGTTTTATTGACGTTCCTGATGCTATTAAATGCTTTTCTGATGAACTGAATTCCATAGCTGATGAGTGTATACCAAAGTCCTCTGCAGTTCCACACATAAGAAAACCATGGTTCAACGATGAGTGCCAACAAGCTAGGAAGGCAAGGAAAAAAGCAGAACATTATTTCCGTCGCCATCCTATGATGCATAATTTAAATAAATTTAAAATTTTAAATGCTAAAGCACGGCGTACTTTTAAACAGAACAAACGCCAATCTTGGCAAAATTATGTATCTAAAATAAATTCTGGGACACCCATGTCCAAGGTATGGAACATGGTCCAAAAAATTAAAGGCAAAGGTACTAAATCTACTGTCCATCATCTTAAACACGGAGATCAATTACTTACTGATAAATCAGATATTGCTAATAAACTAGGTGAAACCCTTTCTAAACACTCTTCCTCTTCAAATTATGTACCAAAATTTCAGCAATATAAAAAACAAGAAGAAAAGAAAACTATTAATTTCAATTCTAATAATGGGGAAGATTACAATGAAACGTTTTCTATTCATGAACTCCATACTGCTCTTGATCAAGCTCATGACACTGCTACTGGAGCTGATAACATACATTATCAACTCCTGAAGCATTTACCAGAATCCTGCCTAGAAACTCTCCTACATATTTTTGATGATATTTGGACATCGGGTAACTTTCCTCTTTCATGGCGTGATGCTATAGCAGTTCCAATACCTAAACCTGGACGTGATCATACGGATCCGTTCAATTATCGACCTATTTCACTAACTAGCTGTGTTTGCAAGACCATAGAACGCATGATAAATAATCGACTTGTTTGGTACTTGGAAACCAATAACCTTATCGCAGACATACAATGTGGTTTCCGTAAAAACAGAAGTACAGTCGATCACTTAGTGCGTTTAGAATCATTTGTTAAAAATGCGCTGATTAATGAACAACATGCTGTGTCTATCTTTTTTGATCTTGAGAAAGCATATGACACAACCTGGAAATATGGCATTTTAAGAGATTTACATGATTTCGGTTTGCGACTTCGTTTGCCTTAATTCATAGCCAACTTTTTAAATAACAAGCAATTTCAAGTCCGTGTGGGTTCTACCCTGTCTGATCATTACAATCAGGATCAGGGTGTTCCACAAGGCAGTATTTTGTCAGTCACTCATTTTAGCATCACGTTCAACAGTTTCTCTAAATCTTTAAACGATTTAATCGATGGATCTTTATTTGTGGATGATTTTAATATTTCTTGTCGTGGTAAAAATATGCATACTATTGAACGGCAACTGCACCTGTGTTTAAACAAAATAGATAAATGGTGTCTTGAAAACGGCTTCAAACTTTCGAAATCAAAAACCAATTGTATACGCTTCTGTCGTAAATACAAACCCCATAAACACCCAGAACTGTATCTCAGTGGTACCCAAATCAAAGTGGTCAAGGAGGCCAAGTTCTTGGGACTTATTTTCGACTCACATTTGACCTTTTAGCCGCATATTAAGTCCCTTAAAGCCAAATGCCTGAAGACGCTCGATTTATTAAAGGTTGTTTCAAATTCAAAATGGGGAGGGGATCAAACTACCTTCCTTCACCTATATAGATCACTGGTTCGATCTAAACTTGATTACGGCTCCATCGTATATGGCGAAGCTTGTCAAAGCAACCTAAAACTACTTGATCCTGTTCACCACCAAGGCCTAAGACTTTGTCTCGGTTCTTTTAGAACTTCTCCTATTGACAGTCTATACGTCGAAGCTGATGAGCCTTCTCTCAACTTAAGTCGTATCAAACTATCTTTACAATACATCACAAAATTAGCTTCTAATGAGTCTAATCCCGCATTTAATCGTGTCTTTAATCCTCTCTATGAGGATTTGTATAACAAAACGTCTTCCCTTCTTCCGCCTCTTGGGCTCAGAATTAAGCCATTTCTTGCTGCTTCTATCATTGAGCTGGACCATATAGCTCCCTCCCGTCTCCTTTCTTCTCCTCCTTGACAGTTGGTTAGGCCACAAGTTGACCTAACATTACCTACATTTAAAAATCTGAAACCAATGAATTACAGTATAAACAAGAATATAATCAATTGAAACAAAAATATAACAATTATAAATTCTTATTTACAGATGGGTCCAAGGACGGTGGCACAGTTGCTTGTGCTACTGTCATTGAGTGGGTGAGTTAATATTTAACGTCACATCGGCAGTATTGCAGCCATATCGTGACGAGAGCATTCTTATGAAAGGAATCTATGTATATGAGAAAAATCTGTAAACGAAGGACAGTAAAACAACTAGAATATCACAATAAGAAATAAAACTAGCGTGAAAAGTTAAAACTAATATCCCTATTCAGACAATACAAGATAAAAACAGGCTATATGGATCACCAACAACTGAAGGTAGATCACCATACTAGGGGCCATGGGGACTTACAGTACTTCTGCTACCTGCATGGTCCCTAGCTGGATTTACATCATCCTCTCAGCTGCTGGTGATTGTTTGCAAGATTAGCCACAAATTAAAATGACAGAAATACTACGGCTAAGAAAAGATGGAAGATCAAATTTGACTTGAAATGTTTTGGGACTTACATACCCTCTCAGGAGGACAATAATTTTACAGTGCTTTAACCCCCCTCGAGGATACAGCCACTGACACTGTAAGTTACGAATTCAACCTTCCAAGCATAAAATATTTATCTATTTACAATTCATTCAGCAAATCTACTTCTTTTAACAATGAAATAATTAATTGAGAGCTAACATAATTACATAAGGACATGCTTGACTGTGATTATTTCATCATAGGGGATACAAAACGGAGGATCTTCACCTTTTAAAAGGTATGCATGAGTGTATCTTGTATGGCCAATGCGACATCGTCGCATAATGACCTCCTCAAATCCGGACTGACAACCCAAGTAAGTATAACCGATATAAGGTTTTATTTCATGTAATTTATTTATACCTACTTGAGTGTCCCACTTCTTCTGCATCAGATCACTGATATAAGATCTTATTGTAGCTTTATAATCTGAGTATGGAATAAGAAGTGGTGTCACGGATTTGTTGAGTGTTGCCTTGGCAGCAAGATCGGCCATTGTGTTACCAGAAATGCCAACGTGACTAGGTAACCAACAAAGGTTGGCCAGTAGCAAGATTATTGTAGAGTTCAATAATTTCTATTAAAAGTGGATGTTTACAAGAAATTTTTTTTAATAGCCTGAAGGTAAGAAAGAGAATCGGAATAGATTATATACTGTTTATGTTTAGGGTGTCTTTGTATGTATTTGAGAGCCGTTAGTACAGCTTCTGCTGTAAAAATAGAGCTTTTATTTGGTAATCTAAAAGATACTGTTCTGGATCCAATGACAGTGGCACAAGCCACTAGTCCACCGTCCTTGGACCCATCTGTAAATAAGGGTTTATAATTGCTATATTTATGTTTCAATTGATTATATTCTTGTTTATACTGTAATTCATTCGTTTCTGATTTTTTAAATGTAGTTATTGTTAGGTCCACTTGGGGCCTAACCATCTGCCAAGGAGGAGAAGAGTGAGTGAGTGAGTGAGTGAGTTAATATTTAGCGTCACATCGGCAATATCTCAGCCATATCGTGACGAGAACATTTAATACTAAAATGAAATATATATCTATTATAAAATCTGTCAGCGAAGGACAGTAAAACAACTAGGATATCACAGATTAGAATATAAAACTAGTAACTATACCTAAAACGATTTATCTATACAGGACAATACAATGTAAAAATGGGCTATATATTGCTAACAGCTAAAGGTAGATCACCATACTAGGGACCATGGGGACTTACAGTACTTTTGCTACCTGCATGGACCCTAGCTGGATTTACATCATTCCCTCAGCCATCAGCAATTTGTGAAATCTAGCCATACAATAAAAAGACATTTATTCTACGATTAAAAACCCGGAAATTTAGAATTTACTTTCACTGTTTGTGGACTTACGTACCCTCTCAGGAGGACAATAATTTTACAATACTTCAACCCCCTTTGAGGGTACAGCCACTAACAATTCTAGTTACAAATCTAAACAACCAATAATCAAAATACATCTATTTACAGAACATGTTATTAAAAATTCAACCAAAAAATCAAGTTCTTTTAAAAAACCTATAATTAAATGAGAATTAATGTTTGTAAAAAGATCCTTCATTGTTTTTACTGTAAAATACTTATCCCTTGTGATGGAGAATTCAACACAGTCAAGCAGAATATGTTTGACCGTGACTCTCTCATCACAAGGGATACAAAATGGAGGATCCTCACCTTTTAAAAGGTATGCATGAGTGTATCGTGTATGGCCAATACGACATCGTCGCAAAATGACTTCCTCAAATCTGGACTGACAACCCAAGCATGTATAACCAATGTAGGGTTTTACTTCATGTAGTTTATTTATACCTACTTGGGTGTCCCACTTCTTCTGCATCAGATTACGAGTGTAAGCTCTAATGCTAGCTTTGTAGTCAGAATAAGGAATAAGAATTGGTGTCACAGGTTTGTTGAGTGCTGCCTTAGCAGCAAGATCGGCCATTGCGTTACCGGAAATGCCTACGTGGCTGGGTAACCAACAGAAGACGATGTCGTACTGGCCAGTAGCAAGATCATTATACAATTCAAATATTTCAATTAAAAGTGGATGTTTACAAGAAAGAATTTTAATCGCCTGAAGGCAAGAAAGAGAGTCGGAATAGATAATATATTGTTTATGTTTATGGCGTCTTTGAATATATTTAAGAGCTGTTAATATGGCGTTAGCTTCTGCTGTAAAACTAGAACTGTTATCTGGTAATCTAGAAGATATTGTTCTGGATCCAATGACAGTGGCACAAGCTACTGCACCACCGTCCTTGGACCCATCTGTAAATAAGGATTTACAACTGCTATATTTATGTTTCAATTCAATATGTTCTTGTTTATACTGTAATTCATTACTTTCTGATTTTTTAAATGATGTCAATGTTAGGTCCACTTGGGGCCTAACCAACTGCCAAGGAGGAGAAGAGAGAAGACGGGAAGGAGCTATATTTTCCAGCTCAATGCCCGCAGCAGCAAGGAATGGTTTAATTCTTAAACCAAGAGGCGGTACAAGTGAAGATTTCATATTGTATAAATCCTCACACAGAGGACTGAAAACACAGTTATATGCAGGGTTTGACTCACTGGAATATAATTTTGTTACATACTGTAAAGCTAATTTTATACGTCGCTGCTCAAGAGATGGTTCGTCAGCCTCGACCTACAGGCTGTCAACAGGTGAAGTTCGAAAGGAGCCAAGACAAAGTCTTAGACCTTGATGATGGACTGAATCTAATAGTTTTAAGTTGCTTTTGCAGGCTCCACCATACACGATGGGGCCATAATCGAGTTTCGAACGCACGAGAGATCGATATAGATGGAGAAGGGTAGCTTGATCCCCTCCCCATTTTGAATTTGAAACCACTTTCAACAAGTCAAGTGCTTTCAGGCATTTAGTCTTAAGTGATTTAATATGCGGTAAAAACGTTAAGTGTGAGTCAAAAATGAGACCCAAGAACTTAGCTTCCTTCACAACTTTAATTGGTCTGCCATCTAGAGATAGTTCAGGGTCTTTATGTGGTTTATATTTACGACAAAAGTGTATACAGTTAGTTTTCGATTTAGAAAATTTGAAGCCGTTTTCAAGACACCATTTATTAATTTTGTTTAAACACAACTGTAGTTGTCGTTCAATGGTATGCATATTTTTACCACGACAAGAAATATTAAAATCATCCACAAATAACGATCCATCAATTGAATCGTTTAAAACTTTTGATAAACTGTTTATCTTTATACTAAAAAGTGTGACTGACAAAATACTGCCTTGTGGAACTCCCTGATCCTGATTGTAATGATCAGACAGGGTAGAACCCACTCGAACTTGAAACTGTCTGTCATTTAAAAAGTTGGCTATAAATTGAGGTAAACGACCTCGCAAGCCGAAGTCATGTAAGTCTCTTAAAATGCAAAAATTTCCAGGTTGTGTCATATGCCTTCTCAAGATCAAAAAAGATAGACACAGCATGTTGTTTATTGACTAGTGCATTTTTCACAAATGATTCTAAACGCACTAAGTGATCGACTGTACTTCTGTTTTTACGGAAACCACATTGTATATCTGTTATAAGGTTATTTGTTTCCAAGTACCAAACAAGTCGATTATTTATCATGCGTTCCATGGTCTTGCAAACACAGCTAGTTAATGAAATCGGACGATAATTAGATGGATCGGTATGATCACGTCCAGGTTTAGGTATTGGTACTACTATGGCATCACGCCATGAAGAAGGAAATTTCCCGGAAGTCCAAATATCATCAAATATTGAAAACAGCGTCTCTAAACAGGATTCTGGTAAGTGCTTCAGGAGTTGATAATGTATGTTATCAGCTCCTGTAGCAGTGTCATGAGCCTGATTAAGAGCGCTATGGAGTTCATGAATAGAAAAAGTTTCATTATAATCTTCCCCGTTATCAGAATTGAAATTAATAGTTTTCTTTTCTTGTTGTTTTTGATACTGCTGGAATTTAGGTAAATAATTAGAGGAGGAAGAGTGTTTAGCGAGGGTTTCGCCCAGTCTATTTGCAATATCTGATTTATCCGTAAGTAACTGATCTCCATGTTTAAGATGATGGACAGTAGATTTAGTACCTTTACCTTTAATTTTTTGGACCATGTTCCATACCTTGGACATGGGTGTCCGAGAATTTATTTTAGATACATAATTTTGCCAAGATTGGCGTTTGTTCTGTTTAAACGTACGCCGCGCTTTAGCATTTAAAATCTTAAATTTATTTAAATTATGCACCATTGGATGGCGACGGAAATAATGTTCTGCTTTTTTCCTTGCCTTCCTAGCTTGTTTGCAGTCATCGTTGAACCATGGTTCTCGAATATGTGCAACTGCAGAGGACTTTGGTATACACTCATCAGCTATGGAGTTCAATTCATCAGAAAAACATTTAATAGCATCGGGAACGTCAATAAAACGTTCGGGTTTAAGTTTTTCAGAACACAGTGTTTCATATAAAGCCCAGTTAGCCTTTTTAAAATTCCGCCTTGATGATGGAGGAACATCAGATGGAGTAACAGCTTTTAATATAGTAGGAAAATGGTCACTTCCACAGAGATCATCTTGGACTGACCATTCGAATTCATTAAGTAGTTCTGAATTTGTGAGTGACAAGTCGAGAGCAGAATAAGTCCCTGTACCAGGGTGTAAATATGTGTTGGAACCATCATTATAAATACATAAATCATTGTCAGAACAAAAGTCCTCCAACAATTTACCTTTAGTGTTTGTATTTACACTACCCCAGAGTGAGTTGTGCCCATTTAAATCTCCCATTATAATACAGGGCTTCGGGAGTTGATCATATAGAGCTTGAAGATCGGTTTTGGCAAACGCCGAAGACGGCGAAATATAAAGAGAGCAAAGTGTAAACGCTACATGTAAAGTAATTCTTACTGCAACAGCCTGCATATTAGTAACAAGCGAAACAGGGCTTTGAATAACGTTTTGTCTGACAAGAATGGATGATCCGCCAGTGGCTCTATCACCCGGAGGCGAAAAACAATGATATGCATTAAAATGACGAAGGTCAAATATATCTGTTTGTTTTAAATATGTCTCTTGGAGACATATCACTGAAGGTGTAAAATCTTGGACTAATAGCTGTAATTCATGTAAATTTGGGGGGATTTATGGGGGATCTACCCTGCACTCTTTTGGAGGGCGACAAGCTATGTGCCCTAGAATGGACGTTTCCAGAAACGTCCATGTCTTCAAGAGACCCGTATTTATTAAACAATTGAACTTTATTTTGTGACCCCTTGGGAGCTCTGCCACTTTGTTGTTTTGAAGCATCAGGCTTTGGCTTCGGTTTACTTTTCACCGTTTGTCGACTATCAGCTGTTGATTGAGACTTTGAATGTGACTGAGATGCTGATGATTTGTGATCAGAAGACGACTTTGAGGTACTAGGAAGTGATTCCTCAGTCTGTGATGATATAGCAGTGCACAAAGGCTGTGGAGAATCACAATTGACCCAAGTCAAGGTAGTTTGGCAGCCTGTGGTTGATGTTGTTTTAGAGCTAGAACCCGATGATGTTTTTACTATTGTAGCATAACTTTCTGGAAGATCTGATCTTTTTACCAGTTTTTTGGCCTCAGAGAAAGATATATTTTGTGTAAATTTGATTTTATTTATCTCCATTTCTTCTTTCCAAATTGGACACTGTTTAGAAAATGAAGAATGGTCACCTGAGCAGTTGGTGCATTTTTTAAAGTCACTGTCACAATCTTCTGTTGTGTGTGTCTTCTCACCACAGTGAGCACACACAACAGACAATGTGCAAGTACTAACACCATGACCAAACTTCTGGCATTTAAAACACCTTAATGGACTGGGTATATAGGTGTCTACATTGATGTGACAATAGCCTGCCTTTACAGATCTGGGAGCTGTTGGAGAGGAAAATGAAAAGAGGTAGGTATTAGTCTGAATGGTCTCCTGGTTTTTACGTGTTGTAAAACGCTTAACGTACGTGACCCCTTGATCTTTCATTTCTGAAACAATATCAAATTCAGACATGTCGGCAAATAATCCATCTCTATCCCTGATGATTCCTTTGCTTGTGTTAAGTGTCCTATGTGGAGATACCGATACTGGAATGCCGACGAATGTGGTGGTAGACATCAGGTTACTAGTTTGTTGTCTTCTGTTGCATTCAACGAGCAACGCACCTGAACGCAAACGTCTGATATTTTTGACATCACCAGCAATTCCTTGTATGCCTTTCTGTATCGCAAAAGGGTTCAACTTCAGTCTGCTGTTATCTTGAGTCTCAATCACGACAAAACGTGGCCAGTAATCAATGGAAGTGGACAGTCTTTGGTCGTTATCATCTGGATCATTGTCAAGTGGACGTTTTTTCTTTGTAATGGGGATTTGAGAAGCCATGGTTATGGTTGAATAGTTCATCATCCGAGCTCCCCACCCACCACGGAGTATCACAAGGACAATGCTAAAAACAAGCGGGTCTCCAGCTTGCAGCACCAAGGATACTCGGATGATATACTCCAGCAGAAAAATTAAAAGATTAATGATTCCACCAGATTGGCCCATGAGCCACCGCCTTCTGGGATACGACTCTAGGCAATAATAAACAGTAACGTTTTCAAATTCTGTTTCGAAATTCGCAAAGGCTAGAAAATATAAACATACAATTCTCAAATTTTTGTGCAACACTACAGAGTTATAGCACAGGGCTTGACATGACCAGCCGATTGGTAGAAACGGGCCGATTCTACCACCCGTCTAGGTGAAGTAAGGGCCAAAGTGGTGTGTTGGGCAATGGAACGCAGTTAAAAGCCCCAGTGTCCTCAACCACCAGGACCCCGTCCTCCACCGACACGGGACGCAACCCACGGCAAACGGGTTGGTGGACCAAATATCCCCCCGGGTCCACTACGGGGGTGTTGGAGAGCTCTTGGCGTTACCCAGCACCCACCACGAGGAGGTGGCTCGCCACGGGTGCCAGGAGGAGAAGAAAGAAGACGGGAGGGAGCTATATTTTCCAGCTCAATGCCGGATGAAGAAAGAAAGGGTTTAATTCTGAGCCCAAGAGGTGGAACAAGAGGAGACTTCTTGTCGTACAAATCCTCATACAGTGGATTGAACACACAGTTATATGCAGGGTTAGATTCATTAGAGTGTAATTTAGTAATGTATTGTAAGGATAATTTAATACGGCGTTGTGTAAGAGAAGGTTCATCAGCCTCAACGTAGAGACTGTCAACAGGTGAGGTTCTGAAGGACCCAAGACAAAGTCTTAGACCTTGGTGGTGGATAGAATCAAGAAGTTTCAGGTTGCATTTACAGACTCCACCATATACGATGGAGCCATAATCAAGTTTAGACCGTACTAATGATCTGTACAAGTGAAGTAGGGTAGCTTGATCCCCTCCCCACTTTGAATTTGAAACAACTTTTAATAAATCTAGTGCCTTCAGGCATTTAGCTTTAAGGGATTTAATATGCGGTAAGAATGTTAAATAAGAGTCGAAAATTAAACCCAGGAACTTGGCCTCCTTTACAACTTTGATAGGGGTGCCATTTAAAGATAATTCTGGGTCCTTATGCGGCTTATATTTTCTACAAAAATGTATACAATTAGTTTTTGATTTAGAAAATTTAAAACCGCTTTCAAGACACCATTTATTTATTTTATTTAAACACAACTGTAGTTGCCGTTCAATAGTATGCATATTTTTACCACGACAAGAAATATTAAAATCATCCACAAAAAGTGATCCGTCAATCGAATCGTTTAAAACCTTGGATAAACTGTTGATCTTATTACTAAATAAAGTGACAGACGAAATACTGCCTTGTGGAACACCCTGATCCTGATTATAATGGTCAGACAGGGTAGAACCCACTCGGACTTGAAATTGTCTGTCTTTTAAAAACTGTGTTATAAAAAGAGGCAAACGGCCTCTCAACCCAAAGTCATGTAAATCCTTCAAAATACCATGCTTCCATGTCGTGTCATAAGCTTTCTCGAGATCAAAGAAAATCGACACAGCATGTTGTTTATTGACTATAGCATTTTTAACGAAGGATTCTAAACGTACCAGATGATCAATAGTACTTCTATTCTTCCGAAAACCACATTGAATATTTGTAATGAGGTTATTGGTTTCCAGATACCAAATTAATCTGTTATTTACCATTCGCTCCAGGCACCCGTGGCGAGCCACCTGCTCGTGGTGGGTGCTGGGTAACGCCAAGAGCTCGCCGACACCCCCGTTGTGGACCCGGGGGGATATTTGGTCCACCAACCCGTTTGCCGTGGGTTGCGGCCCTGTGTCGGTGGAGGACGGGAGTCTGGGGGTTGAGGGCACTGGGAGCCTGTAACCGTGTTTCCTTTGCTCAACACACCCCTTCGACCCTTACTTCACCTAGACGGGTGGTTGAATGGGCCCGGTTCAACCAATCGGCTGGTCATGCTGAGCCCTGTACATGTAAATTTGGCTGCACAAATTTGAGACACTATTTACAAATTTTGTTCTAGCTTCATGATGATATAATTTTCTTTTGATTGTGATTTCGATATCCAACTTTTCCTAGTCCTATGTCCAGAAGGCAGTGGCTCATGGGCCAATCTGGTGGAATTATTGAACTTCTTTAATTTTTCTGCTGGAGTATATCATCTGAGTATCCTTGGTGCTGCAAGTCGGAGATCCGCTTGTGTTTAGCATTGTCCTTGTGATACTCCGTGGTGGGTGGGGAGCTCGGATGATGAACGACTATACACTTACCATGGACTACGAAACACCCTCTAAGAAAACAAAACGTCACCATGACACTGATGACGAACAACGACCCTCTACAGTACTTGATTACTGGCCACGTTTCCTGATTATTGAGACTTTCGATAAGACTCCCTTGAAACTAAATCCTTTCGCGATTTCAAAAGGAGTTTATGGCATAGCAGGAGAAGTGAAGAATGTTCAGAGGTTGCGTTCAGGATCCCTGTTAGTCGAATGTAACAGGAAACAGCAAGCAATGAACCTGCTATCAACAGATATGTTTGTTGGTGTTCCCGTTAAGATCTCATAGAACTTTGAATACTAGCAAAGGGATCGTAAGAGACAGAGATCGCCTCTTTACTGACATGACAGAGATTAATATCGCTTCTGAGATGAAAGACCAAGGAGTGTTATTTGTCAGGAGATTTACAACCCGCAGAAATAATGAATCAGTTCCAACAAACACTTATCTCTTCTCGTTTTCAGCGCCAAACCCTCCTAAATCAATCAAGGCAGGTTACTGTAATGTGAACGTTGATGTTTACATCCCTACTCCTCTGCGGTGCTTTAAATGTCAAAAGTACGGACATGGAGTGAATAATTGTACATTGTCTGTTACTTGTGCTCACTGTGCTGAGAATACACATGTAACAGAAGATTGTGACAATAGTTATAAAAAATGCACCAATTGCCACGGAAGTCACTCATCCTTTTCTAAAGACTGTCCTGTTTGGAAACAACAGATGGAAATAAATCGGGTTAAATATACCAGGAATGTCAGCTTTGCTGAAGCAAAAAAGCTTGTTCAGTCTAGAGAACACAGTGAAACCTATGCCTCTATCGCCAGTTCATCAACCGAAACAACCCATGAGGAAAGTCCTTCAGTCACAATTAAAAATACCTCCTCGCACTCATGCCAAACAGACTTGACATGGGTAAACTCTGACACTCCTACACGATTGTCTCCTGATCAGTTCACTCAGACAGCAAAATCACTTTCACAGCTGAGCCACTTGCAGGAACAATCTTCTCTTCCACAAACTTGTTCTCAACCTGACAGAAATGAGAACCAACCCGGAAAGTCCAAAATCATATCACGGATAGACACTTCAAAAACAAATCGGGCATCTAATGGGTCAGATAAGATAAAAATATCTAACAAATTTGGATCACTAGAGGATATGGATGTTTCTGATAGCATCCATCAAAGGGCACATAGTTTATCGCCCTCAAAGAAAGTGCGGGGCAGATCCCCAATCAACCCTCCTAAAAGATAGTTCATTCTAAAAAACTAGTACAGTGGAATTGTAGTGGCTTACGGTCCAATTTTAATGAGTTACAGCTTTTAGTCCAAGATTTTACACCATCGGCTTTCTGTCTGCAGGAAACTTATTTGAAGCAGACAGATGCTTTTGATTTACGGCATTTTGATGCATATCATTACTTTTCACCTCCGGGTGACAGAGCCACTGGGGGATCTTCAATCCTTGTTAAACAGGATGTTATACATAGTCCTGTACCACTCGCAACTAACCTCCAAGCCGTTGCAGTTAGACTAACTCTTCAAGTTACCTTTACACTATGCTCTTTGTATATTCCGCCTTCTTCAGCACTCCAACTGTCAGATCTGCAAGCTCTCTATGACCAACTTCCTAAACCTTGCATTATATTGGGTGATCTCAATGGCCATAACCCGATATGGGGTGGCTCAAACACTAACTCAAAGGGTCAAATACTGGAAGATTTTATCTCCAATAATGATTTGTGTATTTACAATGATGATTCTAGCACTTACCTGCACCCTGCAACTGGCACTTACTCTTCTTTAGACTTGTCTCTTTCAGATTCTAGGCTACTTAATGAATTTGAATGGTCGGCCCACAATGACCTCTGTGGAAGTGACCATTTTCCAACTATCTTATCAGAGGCACCCGTGGCGAGCCACCTGCTCGTGGTGGGTGCTGGGTAACGCCAAGAGCTCTCCAACACCCCCGTAGTGGACCCGGGGGGATATTTGGTCCACCAACCCGTTTGCCGTGGGTTGCGGCCCTGTGTCGGCGGAGGAGGGGATCCTGGTGGTTGAGGGCAATAGGGGCCTGCAATCGTTGCTGTTGCTCAATACACCACTTTAGCCTTGACTTCGCCTAGACGGGTGGTCGAATGGTCCCGGTTCGACCAATCGGCTGGTCATGCCAAGCCCTGTGCATGGAGTATTGTTATATGTTTCAATGCACACATATCATTTAGAATTGTTATAACTTTGGACTTGGCTATATTATCTAAAACATTTTTGATTTTGACATATGTTGTTCTGAAATTTGCCTAGAGTCCTATGCCAGAAGGCAGTGGCTCATGGGCCAATCTGGTGGAACTATTAATCTTTTATTTTTTCTGCTGGAGTATATCATCCGGGTATCCTTGGTGCTGCAAGCTGGAGATCCGCTTGTTTTTAGCATTGTCTTTGTGATACTCCGTGGTGGGTGGGGAGCTCGGATGATGAAATCTCAACACTAAATATGGCTTATGAAATCCCCACATAAAAAACAAACGTCCTCTTGAAAATGATGTTGATCATAATGACCTTCGACCGTCCAGATCAATTGAGTTTTGGCCACGCTTTCTTGTTATTGAATCTGCTGATAAAACGTCTCTAAAATTGAACCTGTTCGCAGTTGCCAAAGGTATTCAAGGTATTGCCGGGGAAGTTAAGAACATTAAACGGTTACGTTCAGGTGCACTGCAGGTTGAGTGTGGGAAACGGCAGCAGTCAGTCAATTTGATGAGCATAGAATCGTTTGTTGGAATTCCGGTCACTGTATCTGCTCATAAGACGTTAAACACGAGCAAAGCGATCATCAGAGACCGTGATCGGTTGTTTTCTGACATGACAGAACTTGACATCATGACTGAAATGAAAGATCAAGGTGTGCTCGACGTCAAACGCTTTTCAGTCCGTAAGAACAATGAAAGTGTTCCAACCAATACTTATCTGTTCTCCTTTCCATCTCCGACAGCTCCAAAATCATTGAAGGCTGGTTACTGCAACATCAAGGTTGATGTGTACATTCCGAACCCGCTGAGATGTTTTAAATGTCAGAAGTACGGCCATGGTGTAAATACTTGTACATTGTCCGTTGTGTGTGTCCACTGTGGTGAGAAGACACACACAACAGAAGATTGTACTAGTGACTTCAAAAAATGCACCAATTGCTCAGGCGAAAATTCCTCATTTTCTAAACAATGTCCTGTTTGGAAAGAACAAATGGAAATAAATAGAATCAAATTCACTCAAAATATCTCTTTTTCTGAGGCCAAAAATATAGTAAAAAGATCTAATCTTCCAGAAAGTTATGCTGCGGTGGCAAAAACAACATTGGAGTCACGCTCCAAAATAACAAAATCATCCACAGGCTGCCAAACTACCTTGACTTGGGTCAACTGCGATTCTCCACAGCTTTTGTACCCTGCTATATCATCACAGACTGAGGAACCACTCCCTACTACCTCAAAGTCGTCTTCTGATCACAAATCATCATCATCTCAGTCACATTCAAGGTCTCAATCAACATCTGATCAAACGGTGAAAAGTAAACCGAAGCCAAGGCCTGATGCTTTAGAACGACACAGTAGCAGAGCTCCCAAGGGGTCACAAAATAAAATTCAATTGTACAATAAATATGGGTCTCTTGAAGATATGGACGTTTCTGGAAACGTCCATTCTAGGGCACATAGCTTGTCGCCCTCCAAAAGAGTGCGGGGTAGATCCCCAATAAATCCACCCAAAAGATAGTTTATTCCAATAATATTGTAGAGTGGAACTGCAGAGGATTGAGGACAAATTTACATGAATTACAGCTATTAGTCCAAGATTTTACACCTTCAGTGATTTGTCTCCAGGAGACAAACTTAAAACAAACAGATACATTTGACCTTCGTCATTTTAATGCATATCATTGTTTTTCACCTCCGGGTGATAGGGCCACTGGCGGATCATCCATTCTAGTCAAACAAAACGTTATTCAAAGCCCTGTTTCACTTAATACTAATATGCAGGCTGTTGCAGTGAGAATTACTTTACATGTAGCGTTTACGCTATGCTCCCTTTATATTTCACCATCTTCAGCTTTTGCCAAAACCGATCTTCAAGCTCTATATGATCAGCTCCCGAAGCCCTGTATTATAATGGGAGATTTAAATGGGCACAACTCACTCTGGGGTAGTGTAAATACAAACACTAGAGGTAAATTGTTGGAGGACTTTTGTTCTGACAATGACTTATGTATTTATAATGATGGTTCCAACACATATTTACACCCTGGTACAGGGACTTATTCTGCTCTCCACTTGTCATTGACAAATTCCGAACTATTAAATGAATTCGAATGGTCAGTCCACGATGACCTCTGTGGAAGTGACCATTTTCCTACTATATTAAAAGCTGTAACTCCATCTGATGTTCCTCCATCATCAAGGCGGAATTTTAAAAAGGCTAACTGGGCTTTATATGAAACACTGTGTGCTGAAAAACTTAAACCAGAACGTTTTATTGACGTTCCTGATGCTATTAAATCTTTTTCTGATGAACTGAATTCCATAGCTGATGAGTGTATTCCAAAGTCCTCTGTAGTTCCACACATAAGAAAACCATGGTTCAACGATGAGTGCAAACAAGCTAGGAAGCCAAGGAAAAAGGCAGAACATTATTTCCGTCGCCATCCTATAGTGCATAATTTAAATACATTTAAAATTTTAAATGCTAAAGCACGGCGTACTTTCAAACAAAACAAACGCCAATCTTGGCAAAATTTTGTATCCAAAATAAATTCTGGGACACCCATGTCCAACGTATGGAACATGGTCCAGAAAATCAAAGGTAAACGTACTTAATCTACTGTCCATCATCTTAAACATGGAGATCAATTACTTACTGATAAATCAGATATTGCTAATAAACTAGGTGAAACCCTTTCTAAACACTCTTCCTCTTCAAATTATGTACCAAAATTTCAGCAATATAAAAAACAAGAAGAAAAGAAAACTATTGATTTCATTTCTAATAATGGGGAAGATTACAATGAAACGTTTTCTATTCATGACCTCCACACTGCTCTTGATCAAGCTCATGACACTGCTACTGGAGCTGATAACATACATTATCAACTCCTGAAGCACTTACCGGAATCCTGCCTTGAAACTCTTCTCAATATTTTTGATGATATTTAGACATCGGGTAACTTTCCTCTTTCATGGCGTGATGCCATAGTAGTACCAATACCTAAACCTGGACGTGATCATCCGGATCCGTCCAATTATCGACCTATTTCACTAACTAGCTGTGTTTGCAAGACCATGGAACGCATGATAAATAATCGACTTGTTTGGTACTTGGAAACAAATAATCTTATCACAGATATACAATGTGGTTTCCGTAAAAACAGAAGTACAGTCGATCACTTAGTGCGACTGGAATCATTTGTTAAAAACGCACTCATTAATAAACAACATGCTGTGTCTATCTTTTTTTATCTTGAGAAGGCATATGACACAACCTGGAAATATGGCATTTTAAGAGATTTACATGATTTCGGTTTGCGAGGTCGTTTGCCTTAATTCATTGCTAATTTTTTCCGTGGGTTCTACCCTGTCTGATCATTATAATCAGGATCAGGATCAAGGCAGTATTTTGTCAGTCACTCTTTTTAGCGTCAAGATCAACAGTTTATCTAAAGTTTTAAACGATTTAATCGATGGATATTTATTTGTGGATGATTTTAATATTTCTTGCCGCGGTAAGAATATGCATACTATTCAACGGCAACTGCACCTGTGTTTAAACAAAATAGATAAATGGTGTCTTGAAAACGGTTTTAAATTTTCTAAATCATAAACCAATTGTATACACTTCTGTCGTAAATACAAACCCCATAAAGAACCAGAGTTATTTCTCAGTGGTACCCCCATCAAAGTCGTCAAGGAGGCCAAGTTCTTGGGACTTATTTTCGACTCACATTTGACCTTTTTGCCACATATCAAATCCCTTAAAGCCAAATGCCTGAAGACACTCGATTTATTAAAGGTTGTTTCAAATTCAAAATGGGGAGGGGATCAATCTACCCTTCTTCACTTATATAGATCACTGATCCGATCTAAACTTGATTATGGCTCCATCGTATATGGTGGAGCCTGCAAAAGCAGCCTGAAGCTATTAGATTCTGTCCATCATCAAGGTCTAAGACTTTGTCTTGGGTCCTTTAGAACTTCACCTATTGACAGTCTCTACGTTGAGGCCGATGAACCATCTCTTACACAACGTCGTATTAAATTGTCCTTACAATACATTACTAAATTACACTCTAATGAATCTAACCCTGCGTATAACTGTGTGTTCAATCCCCTTTATGAGGATTTGTACGACAAGAAGTCTTCTCTTGTTCCGCCTCTAGGGCACAGAATTAAACCCTTTCTTTCTTCAGCCGGCATTGAGCTTAAAAACATAGCTCCCTCCCGTCTTCTTTCTTCTCCTCCATGGCAATTGGTTAGGCCACAAGTTGACCTAACATTAACTACATTTAAAAAATCAGAAACTAATGAATTACAGTATAAACAAGAATATCTTCAATTGAAACATAAATATAGCAATTATAAATCCTTATTTACAGATGGGTCCAAGGACGGTGGCGCAGTCGCTTGTGCCACTGTCATTGGATCCAGAACAATATCTTCTAGGTTACCAGATAATAGTTCTATTTTTACAGCAGAAGCTAACGCCATATTAACAGCTCTAAAATATATTCAAAGACACCCTAAACGTAAACAATATATAATCTATTCTGATTCTCTTTCTTGCCTTCAAGCTATTAAAAATGTATCATGTAAACATCCACTTTTAATTGAAATAATTGAATTGTATGATAATCTTGCGACTGGCCAGTACGACATCGTCTTCTGTTGGTTACCCAGCCACGTAGGCATTTCTGGTAACGCAATGGCTGATCTTGCTGCCAGGGCAGCACTCAACAAATCTGTGACACTACTTCTTATTCCTTACAGTGATTACAAAGCCACCACTAGATCTTAGATCCGTGGTCTGATGCAGAAAAAGTGGGACACCCAAGTAGGTATCAATAAATTACATGAAATAAAACCTTATATTGGTTACACCTACTTGGGTTGTCAGTCCAGATTTGAAGAGGTTGTTTTAAGACGATGTCGTATTGGCCATACTAGATATACTCATTCATACCTTTTAAAAGGTGAGGATCCTCCATTTTGCATCCCTTGTGATGAGAGAGTTACAGTCAAGCATATCCTGCTTGACTGTTGAATTCTCCATCACAAGGGATAAGTATTTTACAGTTAAAACAATTAAGGATCTTTTTACCAGCGTTAGGTCTCATTTAATTATTGATTTTTTTAAAAGAAATTGATTTTTTGGTTGAATTTTGAAATTATGTTGTGTAAATAGATGTATTTTAATTATTGGAAGTTTGGATTTGTAACTTGAATTGTTGGTGGCTGTACCCTCAAAGGGGGTTGAAGTATTGTAAAATTATTGTCCTCCTGAGAGGGTACGTAAGTCCAAAAACATTCACAGTCAATTTAAACTTTCCACTGTTCTTAGTCGTAGTATATCTGTATTTTTAATTTTTGGCTAGATATGTCTAAATTGCTAACAGCTGAGGGGATGATGTAAATCCGACTAGGCTCCATGCAGGTAGCAAAGGCACTGTAAGTCCCCATGGTCCCTAGTATGGTGATCTCCCTTCAGTTGCTGGTAACCTATAGCCTGATTTTATACTGTATTGTCCGAATAGTGATATTAGTTTTAAACTTTCCACACTAGTTTTAATCTCATTTGTGATATTCTAGTTGTTTTACTGTCCTTCGCTGACAGGTTTTTATACAATACATGTATTTCATTTCAGTATTAAATGTTCTCGTCACGATATGCCTGAGACATTGCCGATGTGACGTTAAATACTAACTCACTCACTCACTCTTGAAGACATGGACGTTTCTGAAAAAGTCCATTCTAGGGCACATAGCTTGTCGCCCTCCAAACGAGTGCGGGGTAGATCCCCAATAAATCCCCCTAAAAGATAGTTTATTCAAATAATATTATACAGTGGAACCGCAGTGGACTGAGGACAAATTTACATGAATTACAGCTATTAGTCCAAGATTTCACACCTTCAGCGTTATGTCTCCAAGAGACATATTTAAAACAAACAGATACATTTGACCTTCGTCATTTTAATGCACATCATTGTTTTTCACCTCCGGGTGATAGGGCCACTGGGTGAGTAAGTGAGTGAGTGAGTTAATATTTAACGTCAGATCGGCAATATTGCAGCCATATCGTGACGAGAACATACTTGACAAAAAGAATATATATGCATATTATGAAGAACCTGTCGACGAAGGACATTAACCTGTCGACGAAGGACATTGAAACCACTAGATTATCACAGTTATTATTAAAACTAGTGTGGAAACTTAAAAATAATAGTATCACTATTGGGACAATACAATATAAAAACAGGCCGTAGATCGCGAACAACAGAGGGTAGATCACCATACTAGGGGCCATGGGGACTTACAGTACCTCTGCTACCTGCATGGTCCCTAGCTGGGTTTACACCATCCCTCAGCTGCTGGCGACTGTATGCAAGATTAGCCAAAAATTACGATGACACATATACTACAGCTAAAAAATGTAGAAGATTAAATCTGATTCCAAATGTTTTGGGACTTACGTACCCTCTCAGGAGGACAATAATTTTACGATACTTCAACCCCCTTCGAGGATACAGCCACTAACAATGTCATCTGCTAATTCAACTTCCAATCATAAAATGTTTATCTATTTACAAGTTCTGAAACAGATCTAATTCTTTTAAAAACGCAATGATTAAATGACAACTAACATTACTAAAAAGATCCTTCATACTTCGTGATGTAAAATAGTTATCCCTTGTGATGGAGTATTCAACACAGTCAAGCAAAACATGCTTGACTGTGATGATTTCATCACAAGGGATAAAAAACGGAGGATCCTCATCTTGTAACAAGTACTCATGTGTATACCGCGTATGGCCAATGCGACATCGTCGCATAATGACCTCCTCAAATCTGGACTGACAACCCAAGTAGGTGTAACCAATATACGGTTTTATTTCATGTAATTGATTGATACCTACTTGAGTGTCCACTTCTTCTGCATTAGATCACTGATATAAGATCTAATTGTAGATTTATAATCTGAATACCCTGGTGTTTGTATTCTGGAGACCCAATGCAATTAGACACCGTCCTGGTTGACACTCCGTGGTGGGTGGGGAGCAGGGTTGTTGAACCACACCTTTTTCATTATGTCTCAAATACACTCCGGTTCAAAAAGACGGCATTTGGATGCAAGTTCGTCTCATGATGATCATGGCATTAATGTAGATTCCTGGGCTCGATTTATCCTGGGCTTTAGATCACAATCCAATTAAACTGAACCCTTTTGCAATTTCAAAAGCTGTCAATGGATATTGTGGCGAAGTGAAAAATGTTACTCGCCTGCGCTCCGGCTCTTTGCTAGTGGAATGTTTACGTAAACAGCAGTCTTTGAATCTTCTGTCTATTAAACAGTTTGCCAACGTTGAGGTTTCCGTTTCAGAACAGAAAACATTAAATTCCTGTAAAGGAATTGTACGCGATCGTGCTCGATGTCTATCTGAGATGAGTGAGAAGGATATTGTTGCTGAAATAAAGAGAGTCAAGGAGTCACTGATGTGAAACGTTTCACTAAAAAGCAAAATGACAATGTTATACTGACCAACACCTATCTCTTCACGTTTTCCCTTCCAAAATTGCCAACAAGTGTTAAACCGGGTTATTTCAATATCGGTGTTGAGGTTTACGTTCCAAACCCTCTCAGATGTTACAGGTGTCAAAAGTTTGGCCACGGAGCAAAGAACTGCAATCGCAACACTGTGTGCTCTCGCTGCAGTGATGCTCATGACAGTTCCACATGCGCTACAGAAACTTTAAAGTGCGCAAACTGTAACGGAAAACATCTGGCCTCTTCCAAATCATGTCCAGTTTTCGAACATGAATAAAAAATTCTTCAACTTAAGTGCAAAAACAACATTTCATATCATGAGGCTAAAAAGTTATTGATGTCACAATCATCTGCATCTTCTTCGTCAACTAAAACTTTTTCAGCAGTTATATCAACTCAACAATCTAGACTAGCTCCGGTGACAGTATCTGTAGCTTGCCAAACAACACTTTCCTGGGTCGAACAACAAGTTACACTAGACACAGTAGCTCCAAATCCCCAGGTTAAGGCTAAAACGTCAACATCAGCATCTCAAACTGATATTATGCCAGACAATACATCCAACAAGGCAGTTCAGGGCGCAGCCCAGTTATCCAGAAAAGAAAAGAAACAAATGGGAAGAAAAGCCAGGTCCCTCCAGCACTTGGAGGTACCTTCTTCACTTCCAAATACTGTTGAGGTTCATAATTCATTTGAACCTCTTGACATGGAGATTAGTCCATCGCACATTGTAAAGGATAGCAGACCTCAATCCCGATCTCAAATTAAGCCCCCATGAATGACTCACATATCATTCAATGGAATTGCAGAGGACTGCGGAATAATTTTAATGATTTACAGTTACTTATACAGGATTTTAAACCTTCAGCTCTATGTTTACAAGAGACATATTTACCAAATAATGAGAAACTTGACTTAAGGCAGTACAGTTCATACAATTTCTTCTCACCCCCGGGTGTTAAAGCAACAGGAGGTTCTTCGATTCTGGTGAGACAAGGTATTATTCAAAGCCCGGTTTCTCTTAATACCCCCCTCCAAGCTGTTGCTGTCCGAGTAACTTTGCACATTGTTCTTACATTGTGTTCACTCTATGTTCCTCCTTCTTCATCTCTTCAGCATGCTGATCTTCAGGCGTTGTATGATCAACTTCCCAAACCCTGTATCATCATGGGAGATTTGAATGGACACAACCCTCTTTGGGGAAGTGCACACACTAATAATAAGGGGAAAGTACTGGAAGATTTTCTTGCCAACAATGACATATGCCTCTTTAATGATACATCCAACACGTATTTACATCCCGGTACAGGTACTTATTCATCCCTTGATCTGTCCATGACAGACCCGAATCTTCTGAATCAGTTTGAATGGTCAGTCCACAATGACCTGTGTGGCAGTGATCATTTTCCAACCATTCTCAAAGCTATTGCTCCGTCAGATGCTCCTCCATCATCAAGGTGGAATTTTAAAAAGGCTAACTGGACTTTATATAAAAGTCTATGTGCTGACAAACTCACACCTGAACTTTTTCATGATATACCTGATGCCATACAATGTTTTTCAGATGAACTAAATAACATAGCTGAAGAGTGTATCCCAAAGTCCTCTGCAATTCCACATGTGCGTAAACCATGGTTTAAGAATGAATGCAAACAGGCTAGGAAGGCACGGAAGAAAGCTGAAATGTTTTTCCGTCGCCATCCCATGGTCCATAACTTGGACAAATTTAAAATTTTAAATGCCAAAGCACGCCGTACATTCAAGCAAAATAAACGCCAATCTTGGCGGAACTACGTATCAAAGATTAATTCGCGCACACCAATATCAAAGGTATGGAATATGATCCAGAAAATCAAAGGTAAGGGCTCTAAATCTAGCGTTCACCATCTTAAAGATGGGAATCGATTATTGACCAATAAATCAGATATTGCAAATAAATTAGGTGAAACGTTAGCCAAACATTCTTCCTCATCTAATTATGTACCCGAATTCCAAAAATATCAAAAATTGCAAGAAAAGAAAACTATTCATTTCAATTCAGATAATGGGGAAGATTATAATGAAACATTTTCGATGCATGAGCTTCATACTGCTCTTGACCAGGCTCACGATACTGCTTCAGGCAGTGATGGTATACATTATCAGCTCCTCAAGCACTTACCTGAGTCTTGTTTAGAGACGCTCTTACATATTTTTTTATGACATTTGGACATCTGGAACATTTCATTCGTCATGGCGTGATGCTATTATTGTTCCCATACCTAAGCCCGGTCGTGATCATACTGATCCCTCCAATTATAGACCAATATCACTAACTAGCTGCGTTTGTAAGACCATGGAACGTATGATAAATAATCGACTTGTTTGGTACTTGGAAACCAATAACCTCATAACAGATATACAATGTGGTTTCCGTAAAAACAGAAGTACTGTCGATCATTTAGTACGCTTGGAGTCTTTTGTAAAAAATGCCATTATTAATAAACAACACGCAGTGTCGATCTTTTTTGATTTAGAGAAAGCTTACGACACGACATGGAAATATGGAATCTTAAAAGATTTACATGACTTTGGATTACGAGGCCGCTTGCCTCAATTTATATCCAACTTTTTAAATGACAGGCAATTTCAGGTCCGCGTGGGTTCTACCCTCTCTGATCATTACAGTCAGGATCAGGGTGTTCCACAAGGCAGTATTTTGTCTGTTACATTGTTTAGTATCAAGATCAATAGTTTATCTAAGGTTTTAAATGATTCAGTCGATGGATCGTTATTTGTGGATGATTTTAATATTTCTTGTCGAGGTAAAAATATGCGTACTATTGAACGACAACTGCAGTTATGCTTAAACAAAATAAACAAATGGTGCCTCGAAAACGGATTTAAATTTTCTAAATCAAAAACCAGTTGTATACACTTTTGCCGTAAATACAAACCCCATAAAGACCCAGAAGTATTTCTAAGTGGCAGCCCCATCAAAGTTGTCAAGGAAGCTAAGTTTTTAGGTTTAATTTTCGATTCACATTTGACCTTTTTGCCCCATATTAAATCCCTAAAAGCCAAATGCCTAAAGGCACTTGATTTATTGAAGGTTGTTTCTAATTCAAAGTGGGGAGGGGATCAGACTACCCTCCTTCACTTATACAGATCACTCGTTCGCTCAAAACTTGATTATGGCTCCATCGTATATGGTGGAGCCTGCAAAAGCAGCCTGAAGCTATTAGATTCTGTCCATCATCAAGGTCTAAGACTTTGTCTTGGGTCCTTTAGAACTTCACCTATTGACAGT
Source organism: Haliotis asinina (assembly GCF_037392515.1). Lineage (NCBI taxonomy): Eukaryota > Metazoa > Mollusca > Gastropoda > Lepetellida > Haliotidae > Haliotis > Haliotis asinina. The sequence goes on along the minus strand of NC_090280.1, from coordinate 49,469,583 downwards.
CTCTACGTTGAGGCCGATGAACCATCTCTTACACAACGTCGTATTAAATAGTCCTTACAATACATTACTAAATTACACTCTAATGAATCTAACCCTGCGTATAACTGTGTGTTCAATCCCCTTTATGAGGATTTGTACGACAAGAAGTCTTCTCTTGTTCCGCCTCTAGGGCACAGAATTAAACCCTTTCTTTCTTCAGACGGCATTGAGCTTAAAAACATAGCTCCCTCCCGTCTTCTTTCTTCTCCTCCATGGCAATTGGTTAGGCCACAAGTTGACCTAACATTAACTACATTTAAAAAATCAGAAACTAATGAATTACAGTATAAACAAGAATATATTCAACTGAAACATAAATATAGCAATTATACATCCTTATTTACAGATGGGTCCAAGGACGGTGGCGCTGTGGCTTGTGCCACTGTCGTTGGATCCAGAACAATATCTTCTAGATTACCAGATAATAGTTCTATTTTTACAGCAGAAGCTAACGCCATATTAACAGCTCTTAGATATATTCAAAGACACCCTAAACGTAAACAATATACAATCTATTCAGACTCTCTTTCTTGTCTTCAGGCGATTAAAAATTTATCATGTAAACATCCACTTTTAATTGACATTATTGAATTGTATAATGATCTTGCAACTGGCCAATGCGACATCGTCCTTTGTTGGTTACCTAGCCATGTAGGAATTTCAGGGAATACACTGGCTGACATTGCTGCTAAGGCAGCACTCAACAAATCTGTGACTCCACTTCTTATTCCATACACTGATTATAAAACTGCAATTAGATCTTATATCCGTGATCTGATGCAGAAGAAGTGGGACACCCAGGTGGGTATCAATAAATTGCATGAAATAAAACCTTACATTGGTTATACCCACTTGGGTTGTCAGTCCAGATTTGAAGAGGTCATACTACGACGATGTCGTATTGGTCATACAAGATATACCCAAGCATACCTGTTGAAAGGTGAAGATCCTCCATTTTGTATCCCTTGTGATGAGAGAACCACGGTCAAGCATATCCTGCTTGACTGTGTTGAATTCTCCATCATAAGGGACAAATATTTCAATGTAAAAACACTTTCGGATCTTTTTAACACAGTCAATACTCATTTAATTATTGGATTTTTAAGGGAAATCGATTTCCTTGTTGAATTATAATTGATATGTCCTGTAGATAGTTGTATTTTAATGGTTGGTAGTATAGATTAGGAACATTGATCATTAGAGGCTGTACCCTCAACGGGGGTTGAAGTATTGTAAAATAATTGTCCTCCTGAGAGGGTACGTAAGTCCCAAAATTTTCAAAGTAAATTGATACTTTCCAGGACTTTTAAGTGTAGTATTTGTGTTATTTTAATTTTGGCTACAATTTCTTACAATCGCCAGCGGCAGAGGGGATGGTGTAAATCCAACTAGGGACCATGCAGGTAGCAAAGGTACTGTAAGTCCCCATAGTCCCTAGTGTGGTGATCTACCTTCTGTTGTTGGCGATCTATAGCCTGTTTTTATACTGTATTGTCCATATAATGATATCAGTTTTACCTTTCCACACTAGTTTTAATGCTAATTGTGATATCCTAGTTGTTTTACTGTCCTTCGTTGACAGGCTTTATAATGGACACAATAGTCGTTTTTATTGCTGAATGTTCTCGTCACGATATGGCTGAAATAGTGCCGATGTGACGTTAAATATTAACTCACTCACTCACTCACTATAATCTGAATATGGAATAAGAAGTGGAGTCACAGATTTGTTGAGTGCAGCCTTGGCAGCAAGATCAGACAGTGTATTCCCTGAAATGCCTACGTGGCTGGGTAATCAACAAAAGACGATGTCGTATTGGCCAGTAGCAAGATCATTATACAATTCAATAATTTCTATTAAAAGAGGATGTTTACAAGAAATATTTTTAATAGCCTGAAGGCAAGAAAGAGAGTCGGAATAGATTATATATTGTTTACGTTTAGGGTGTCTTTGAATATATTGTAGAGCTGTGAATGAGCTGTTTGCTTCTGCAGTAAAAATAGAGCTGTTATCTGGAATTCTAGAAGATATTGACACAAGCCACTGCGCCACCGTCCTTGGATCCATCTGTAAATAAGAGTTTGTAATTGCTATATTTAGTTTTTAATTGATTATATTCTTGTTTATATTGTAATTCATTAGTTTCTGATTTTTTAAAAGAAGTTAATGTGAGGTCGACGTGTGGCCTAACCAATTGCCAAGGAGGAGAAGAAAGGAGACGGGAGGAAGCTATATTTTCCAGTTCAATGCCGGCCAAAGAAAGAAAGGGTTTAATTCTGTGCCCGAGAGGTGGAACAAGAGAAGACTTTTTGTCATACAAATCTTCATAAAGTGGGTTGAACACACAGTTGTATGCAGGATTAGAATCATTAGAGTATAATTTAGTAATGTATTGTAAGGATAATTTTATACGACGTTGTGTAAGAGATGGTTCGTCAGCTTCAACGTAAAGACTGTCAATAGGTGAAGTTCGGAAAGACCCAAGACAAAGTCTTAAACCTTGGTGGTGTACAGAATCAAGAAGTTTAAGGCTGCTTTTGCAAGCTCCACCGTATACGATGGAACCGTAATCAAGTTTGTAGGAGGGTAGCTTGGTCCCCTCCCCTCTTACAATTAGAAATGACTTTCAAAAGGTCAAGTGCCTTCAGGCATTTGGCTTTAAGGGATTTGATATGGGTGAGAAACGTTAAATGCGAGTCGAAAATCAGTCCCAAAAACTTGGCCTCTTTTACAACTTTAACAGCAGTGCCATTTAGAAACAGTTCAGGGTCTTTATGTGGTTTATATCGTCTACAGAAATGTATACAATTAGTTTTTGATTTAGAAAATCTGAAACTGTTCTCAAGACACCATTTATTAATTTTGTTTAAACAGCTGCAGTTGCCTCTCAATAGCATGAATATTTTTACCACGACAAGAGATAATAAAATCATCCACAAAAAGTGATCCGTCAATCGAATCATTTAAAACTTTGGATAAACTGTTGATTTTAACGCTAAATAAAGTAACGGACAAAATACTCCCTTGTGGAACAGCTTGATCCTGATTATAATGATCAGACAGGGTAGAACCCACCCGGACTTGAAATTGCCTGTCATTTAAAAAGTTGGATATAAATAGAGGCAATCGGCCTCGCAATCCAAAGTCATGTAAATCTTTTAAAATGCCGTATTTCCATGTAGTGTCATACGCTTTTTCTAAATCAAAAAAGATAGACACTGCATGTTGTTTATTAATTATAGCGTTTTTGACAAAAGACTCCAAACGCACCAAGTGATCAATGGTACTTCTGTTTTTACGAAAGCCACACTGAATATCTGTTATGAGGTTATTGGTTTCTAAGTACCAAACTAGTCTATTGTTTATCATGCGTTCCATGGTTTTGCAAACGCAGCTTGTGAGAGAAATTGGGCGATAATTTGAAGGATCGGTATGGTCACGTCCAGGTTTAGGTATTGGAACTACTATAGCATCTCGCCACGATGACGGAAATTTCCCCGACGTCCAAATATCATCAAAAATATTTAGAAGAGTTTCTAAACAAGAATCTGGTAAGTGCTTCAGAAGTTGATAATGTATGTTTTCAGCTCCTGTAGCAGTATCGTGCACTGGAAAAAAAGTTCACCTTTACAAGTTTGTAAATGTCTTGTAAAGATGATGTTTACAAGACATTTACAAGCTTGGAAAGATGATGTTTACAAGACATTTACAACTTGTAAAGATCCACAAGGGGAGATGACTGGTGGGTGATGGTAAAACGGTCCGCAAGGCCTCAAATTCACACCTAATAAATCCCAAAGGCTAATTACAGTTTGACCCCTGGACATAATTAATGAGGTAATTGGGGCGTGAAATGAGAGTGGGACAGACCACTGTTCAGTGGAGAGTGGTCACTCTGTTAGGGGTAGGATACTGATGCTCTTACCACAGTGTTCGGTGGAGTGAAGATGCATGGGTGTTTCTTTCACTATGCGCAAGCTGTTTAGAAAGTAATTCTGACTCAGTATCCCACTTATTTTGTGTTTGGGAACAGTGAATAACAATACCATAAACAATATCACCTGTGATAATATGCTAAATGATAGAGATTGTGCTGTGATAACATAACATATGACAGTATATGTTGCTATGAATCATGTGGTCGATCCAACCTTTACCAATAGTACCAGTGATACAGATGGGATAGGTCACCTTTTAAAATACTTTACAATCATATTTGATTTCTGTTGTTTCTGTTGATTCTTCCTTTCTGTGGTCAGCCAAGCAACAATCCACCATAATCCCATAAACTCATTGAGGCATGAAGTCCAGTAAGCCTAACTGAATAATTTTAGGCTTCTTTGGACTACACCTGTTGTACACGGGCTAGTTGCAGTTAACACATACTGTTATATTTAACATAACTAAACAACAACCTTCAGGAATGGAACTCCATGACAGAAATGTGCCCTGGACAAATAACAGGTGAGAGGTTGGCATGGGAGGTTAAAGTAACTTGTTCGAAAAACCCATCCCAACGTTTTCGAGGTGATAAATTTCATGTTGGACTGGGGACGCAAATTAATAAACTGAACATGGTGCAACATAGTGCTGGCCAGACACTGTCCCAAAGAAAAAGAAACATCAAGACCTCCAGAGAGAACTGCCCACCCTGGAGCATAGGGCATTATTGATATGTTGTATTATTTTGACAGGTTATCTCATGGAACGAAACTTTCTAAAAGGTCACATAAATAAGGAAAACACAACTTTGCAGATTCTGATACCTTTCGGTATGCAGTTACCGAAACAAATCATAGAAAATGCCAATTCAACCTAGAAAAAAACCGCGATGGAAAAAAAAATCCGCGAATTCGGAGTTCAAGCGATTCACTAGATTTCACCCAGCGCTGGGGGAAGGAGTTGTTTCAACAGTTGTGCTGCGCCCATAACGCTTGCGCAGTGAATAGGTTCGCGGAGCTTGAAACAGTATGCATGCCCGGAGGATGAGGTCGTGAGCAGTAGTCTAATCTTGGTTGTGTACACAAACAAGTAAATAATCTACTCGTTACATAAAAAAAACATGTTGATTGTAAGAAGCAGCCTCTATCACAGAGAAAGCTTAATGTCTGGTTTATTGACACCTATATGTATGGGTGCATGTCTGCTAAAGACAATATGCAGTACACAGCTTCAATCATTGACCACATGCCATTTAAACACCTATCAGGCTATACGCCATAAACTAAATAATGTGATTGATGACTCATGCACCCGAGTCCTGTCTCAGACACATTATGCAATAAAGCAGGTGTGATACTTGTACATATTACATGTTTTTTATGCCTCTGGGTTGCAAACAAACTACATCCGTTTTTCATGGATGACTGGATCTCACGGAAACTGGTGCAAACGCTTGTCAGTTTCAAGTCCTGCTTTGTACTTGGACGAATGACAGTTTCCAGTAGTTCACCATCTCTACTGAGATGATTTTTGATTGGATCGAACACAAATTCAGAGATTTACAAAACCCAACATCTCTACATACATTCTTTATGGATAACAGCATAGTGTATATGATTTTGTTTGACAACGGTATATCAATCCATACTGAAACGATGCATCACATACAATACAAAAAGTTGATATCCACAAAGAATCTTACTTTCTTGTGACTCGCCATACTTCTAAAATGCCCATCAAATACATCTTTCTGAACACACTATGGGCCCCACCTTATGAGCGCTCGGCGTATCAGCAAATGAAGCAGACAATCGGTTGCCGTCATTACACTTGAGTGCACATCCACCAGCTATGACTGGGTTTGGTCTCCCGCGGGTTTCCTTATGAGGGACGAAAGTCCAAGTACAACCAGGGATACTCTACAATACTCCATATAGACTTCCTGGTACAACATATTGCACTTCTGAATCGCGATTGTACGCTTGTAATTTTATTTATTTTCTTACAAACAGCAGAACTGATATAATGGAATATATGTTACTAGTACTTATAGTGGTGGAATATTTGACATGTTGATATTTCATATGTTTTGGTGTTTTTTTCATCTCGTGATGAATACTAGTAAGTTCTTATCCACCTTGTGCCTGTAAAATACACAGAATGGCCTTCGTTCGGCTTTGTACATTGTCATTTTATTCATATGGCATAGGAACCATATTTGAGGTGTGGCTAGTCACACTGCTTCCATTTCCCCCGCAACTCTACCGCATCTTTCTTGGATAAAAAATGGATAAAAAAACATTTTGAAATTGTTTCTGCTGAGTTGTAGGCTGGTTTGACATCTTGCAGTGTCATCATCGCGATAATGCACCGAGGAGTCCGTTGTTTAGGTGGTGAAAGTTGTAATGTGCTGAATTTGTTTCATGACGCGTGAACAAGGAATTTAGCATATCATAACATTGAAATAAATTTGATGTTCGCTTGATAGTGCTCCGTGGTCAATACTGCAGTGTTGATGGAAATGGTATTCTATAATGCGGAATTTGTTTCACTTTTATAATACTCATGTCTTTCATGCGAATTACATTACCCCAAAACAAATAGACAGTGTCAAGCTTACACTAGATGTTTATTTACAGATTGCAACAAGAAAGAGGAAGATTAAAGTTCATGCAAAACATTCCATTTACAAATTTACGGAAAATATATTACACATTATTATCAAATATACAATAAAAAAAAAATGGGGTAGCATTGTAGTTGTGCATTCTTTAATACTGGTTCATATTTTGCTTTCTTATGGCTGGGGAGGTCTGCCTGTCGCATCCCTTCGACTCGATTTCTGAAGAAAACAGTCAATATGATTATACTTGCATTAAGTGAATGGTAAACCAATGTGAAAATAGAATCAATGGTTATTCTCATAATCTCATAGCAAGTATTATTGATACTTGTGTATTTAGTGCATTAGAACACAGGTGTTGTATGGTACAACCTTTTTCCTCCTTTGAAAGATCACACGGATTAATATAGACTAACAGCTAGTCTCTGAAATGAACATATTTTACTGAAAAAACATTCATACTGAAGAAAATAATGAAATGGAGCCCTGAGACTTTCTTCATTTTCTGAAGCTAAGGAAATCTAGACTTGCGTGGGCTTTCTTGGATATATATACTTCAGGGTCTGTACGACAGACTAGGATTAATACTGTTGGGTGATTGTTACTGTATCTCCCAGCCTTGACCAAAGCCTCAACACGTAACAAGGCCTAATCCCTTGTTCATTGATGAGCATGTCATGCCAGTAAGGGTTCATTAATTAACAAGGCCTAATGCCTTGATATCATCTCAGTTGAGATTCATCAATTAACATGCCTTCTTCCTTCTTAATTGATGGTAAGCTAAGTTACGCAGTGCATCCTCTTAAAACAGTTTCATCTAATTCTTGATTCCCGAAAGCTAGTTAAATTGGTTTTCATGTTTACTTACTGTAGTTTTTCTGGCACATTTTCTCATGACATCACTGTGTTTGTTTTGGTTGTTTTTCTTTCTTGAGACGGTTTCCTTTTTAGTCTGCAAACATCTTGTCATAGCCACTGCAGCAAACAAGATACAATACCCTGACAGAAACTTTATGTTTCAATAAAACTGACGTATATTATAGAGTGATTACAGAATTATAACTAGAAGTCGTCACCAAACACATGCAACCGACGGTTGAACTAACATCACATTTTGTTGCATAAGTTTATTGTGCAACAAAAGTCACGTTTGGAGCTCAAGAAATGAGCATTCTTATTTATATGACAGTAGGTTGTGCTCATTTTTTTGCTGTGCACTGATGCATATAGGACAGAGCATTAAGCAGAACTGCAATACCTTGAAACTCAGCGTGCGGAATAACAGGGAGAGCTGCCTTAGCGTCCTTATTCTGTCCTGTTTCCAACCTGAAAAGGTACAATTCAAAATTTATTGCCAGCACAATGATGATAAATTCATGTCGAGGTTATTGTAGAAACACCAGAAGTTTTACTTGTTGAATGGTTTAATGCATTGAAACTCTTGCAGTTACTGTATTTAAATCATATTAAATTATATTCTTACATCTGTTGTGGATTTAGGGTCATTCCTCTTACAGACTCAGCATTCCACAGAGCCTGCCTCACAGTTGTCTGTGAAAGTAGATTCATGGGAAAAATGCAATTAGCATTTTGAAAAACCTAACAAAATGACTAGCAGGTATTACAACTAAAGTCTTAAATAAAGTCGAATTACTGTTAATACAACATCGTATAAGAATTTCCTGTCTGAAAACGTTACAAACATTTACAAAGAGATAAACAATCAATTTAGTTTTTAAAATATATTTGTGTTAAATTTGATTTTGAAATGCCTCAGCGATTTTGAAAAGGATTAAGGTCACTATTCCATCCATGTAATGACGTGTGATATTGGAACGCAAAATACGTATACGTATATGCATGAATACTGGGATTGGTCTGAATTGCTCCGTCATTGTTGTTTTTGATGAAACCTATGTCTTAAAACGTTTTACGTCTGCAAGAATACGTCCAAAATCAGTCTTATACTAATTATACATTATAATTGAAATTACATGCAACAGGTAATCCTTCAGCTCAACCACAAAAAAACAGCTGGTGTTATCTGGGGAACATATTCCACCCCCATAGCCTGATTATGTCCCAGGAAGGATATTTATGACATGTAGTAAACCTTTGATGAGCCAATTAGTCGGGCTGTTCTCATATCGTGATTCAATATACTAAACACTTACTGAATGGCAGGGATACTCTACGACTCTGTGTATTGAGCTCCCTGCTTAATGATATGGTAGTCTCGAGTGTAAGATTTCTCAACAACCATGCTGCTGAAGGAACACATGACGTCATCAGGATTGCCTTACTGATTTTAAAAATAATATACTTGCGTCATCTGCAATATACTCACCTGAGCTGAATGTGCGCTCTGAAGAAATATCGCTGACAGACATTCTGAACGGCTTTGTAGATGTGAAGTCTCAAATTCACGACAGCAAAAATGTCCGTATGTTGGTGTGCAATGATCAACTGCATTTTCTAAACGGATGTTCTTATATGTATTTAGATCTCAAAAGGTCATCAAATTACTTTGAGTTACTCTTCCTCCCTGTAACTTCTCCAACCAAGAAATACCATAGACAGTGCACGTGTACACAACGGTTTGTGAAACATGTAAATAAAGGTATGTCACTTTAATATGAATTTTACCAATTGACCATGTTGTTGAAATAGACTATTGTTCATCAAGACTAAGCGTTATCAAAACACTAACTCAAATCAGCCAAATAATCCCACTAGTGATATCCTCTTTGGACTGAAGTTGTTTATTTTAAGAGTAAGAGGATTATGAGGCATGCTCAACTGGGTTTGGTCGTTTAACTAATCCCACACAGCCATCACCAGCAGAGGGAATGATTTACACATCTAATGTTTTGTGATTAATTATTGTGTTTGTTTTTTATTGAAAAAAATGAAATGGGATTGTGAACAGCTTTACAGTTTATATCGACACCGGTACCATACAACATACAATACAAAATTTAAATGCAGCATGTGTTGTCACATATGTATATAAATTTGAATTACAAACATGGGTAAAGCTTGAAGACAATCTTATATGGAAATAGTGAATTATCTGATCTTAATAATTTGTCCATCTTAAGATCTGCCTACCTCTTCGTCACTTCTTCTTTTAGATTTGATACTAAATATGATTGAAGAATTAACCTCGTGGTTTGTCATATGATAATCTTGTATTAGAACTTTGGTTTATTTACCTTTGTAAAGTGCATTCCACACATACAAACTAATTGTATTAATATAGAGCATTTATGAGAATGTTATTGGTAAGATAATTATTTTTGGTGTCTTGATAGTAAAATTATTGATGCTCCCCGAAGTAACCATAGACTTAAGACAAAAAACATCTTCAAGCAGAAAGGAAGACCATGACAGAGTATGGAAAAAATTTTTCCCATCTTGTTGAGTCAGTTGTGTATAAAGTGAACTATCACTGTTGACACTGATGATGTATGATTGTATAGCACTTTAAGAAATGCAAAACAGAGTGTACAGATATGTAAGTTATGTTTTATGTATGAATGATAAATTAAAAAAAATATGTACGCCGAACATAAACAAACAAATGATAAACCGGCACGCACCATTTAAATATTCTGTAACATACGTCTTGTAATTGATTATATAAATCTTGTTACACAATGATTTGTATTAATTCATTTGAGTATTTGCTCCAATCCACACGTACTGACATCACAACCAATTATCTATTGAAATGTTTATGAGATTTCTTGAATACGCCAATTGCATAACACCGTTAATGAGCACCAACATAAAAGGTCTAGTGACAGGTGTTATTTAGAGAATGCACATAGTTCCCACGGAGTAGAGTGGTAAAATCACCGGAATGAGCTTGGGATGATGATCTCGAACAAAGGCAAGACATCTGTTTTAACAGTCACATGTACTTGGTATGTAGATCAATGCTGGCCGTACACATCAACTTTCATGTTTTCATGCACCAGACGCATTTGCATTGATATAAAGCACAAATGGACTATACAAATTATGGCTTATTCCTTTCCATTATTCCATTCAGTATTCATGAATAAATATGTCACATGCAAGATCTGTTATGCATATCAACAGAACAAAAAAAATAATAAATTAGTAAGTATACAGAGTCATGGGGATTCTTGAGAAATGGCAAAATTGAAAGAAGTAGTGGTAAAATCCTTCCTAAATTTACAATCGTTGTAAATGTTTGTAAATATGACATTTAAATTTTGTAAACTTTTGTAAATCACCATTTTTTTTCTTGTGGTGGGCCTGGTCAAGAGCAGTATGGAGTTCATGAATTGAAAATACCTCGTTATAATCTTCCCCGTTATCTGAAATGAAATTAATAGATTTCTTTTCTTGCTGTTGTTGATACCTTTGGAACTCAGGTACATAATTTGTGGAAGAAGAATGCTGTGCCAGTGTTTCACCAAGTAAATTAGCAATATCAGATGTATTAGTTAATAACTGGTCTCCATCTTTGAGATGGTGAATGCTAGATCTAGAGCCCTTACCTTTGATTTTCTGGATCATATTCCATACTTTAGAAATCGGCGTGCCTGAATTTATTTTAGATACATAGTTTTGCCAGGACTGACGTTTATTTTGTTTAAAAGTACGCCGTGCTTTAGCGTTTAAGATTTTACATTTGTTCCAGTTATGGACCATAGGATGACGACGGAAATAACTGGTCTCCATCTTTGAGATGGTGAATGCTAGATCTAGAGCCCTTACCTTTGATTTTCTGGATCATATTCCATACTTTAGAAATCGGCGTGCCTGAATTTATTTTAGATACATAGTTTTGCCAGGACTGACGATTATTTTGTTTAAAAGTACGCCGTGCTTTAGCGTTTAAGATTTTACATTTGTTCCAGTTATGGACCATAGGATGACGACGGAAATAACTGGTCTCCATCTTTGAGATGGTGAATGTTAGATCTAGAGCCCTTACCTTTGATTTTCTGGATCATATTAAATACTTTAGAAATCGGCGTGCCTGAATTTATTTTAGATACATAGTTTTGCCAGGACTGACGTTTATTTTGTTTAAAAGTACGCCGTGCTTTAGCGTTTAAGATTTTACATTTGTTCCAGTTATGGACCATAGGATGACGACGGAAATAATGTTCAGCTTTTTCCCGTGCCTTGCGAGCCTGTTTGCATTCAACATTAAACCATGATTTTCGTATGTGCGGAGTTACTGAGGACTTTGGGATACACTGATCAGCTATGTCGATCAGATTATCAGAAAAAAACATTTAATAGCATCAGGAACATCAATGAAAAGTTCAGGTTTAAGTTAGTAAATGCAGAGAGTTTCATATAAACTCCAGTTGGCCTTTTTAAAATTCCATCTAGATGATGGAGGGACATCAGATGGGTTCAGGGGTTTTAAGATTGTTGGGAAATGGTCACTTCCACAAAGGTCGTCGTGGACTGACCATTCAAACTCACTCAATAGACCAGAATCAGCAAGTGACAAATCAAGAGCTGAATAGGTTCCTGTGCCAGGGTGTAAATATGTATTTGAACAATCATTATATATGCATAAACCATTGTTTGTAATAAACTCCTCCAGTACTTTCACTTTAGTATTAACAGTTGTACCACCCCAGAGTGGGTTGTGGCCATTAAAATCACCCATAATAATACAGGGTTTCGGGAGTTGATTGTAAAGGGTTTGAATATCAGCCTGCTGAAGAGCTGAAGATGGTGGAATATATAGCGAGCAGAGAGTAAAAGTAACATGCAAAGTAAGTCGTACTGCAACAGCTTGAAGATTAGTTTTAAGGATAACAGGGCTTTGGAGTACATTATGTCTCACAAGGATGGATGATCCTCCCGTGGCCCTATCACCCGGAGGAGAAAAAGAATGATATGCATTGAAGTGACGCAGGCTGAAATTATCTGTCTGCTTTAAATATGTTTCTTGAAGACAGAATGCTGATGGACTAATGTCCTGGACCAATAGCAGTAAGTCGTTAAAGTTGGCCTTCAGTCCTCGGCAATTCCACTGTATAATATTTTTTGGAGAATCTATCTTTTGGGAGGTATGGCTGGGGATCTACCCCGAACCTTTTTAGAGGGCAATACGCTTTGCGCCCGTGGCTGGATGGTTTCAGCCACATCCATTCTTTCAAGAGATCCAAACCTATTAAATAGTTGGATCGAATTATCTGACCCCTTTGAAATCCTGCCACTTTGTCCTTTCGAAGATTCAGTTCTTGATTTGCTTTGTTTCATATTTCTTTGAGATATTTGTGTTTTTTGTGCTTGAGACTTCTTCTGAGTGAGAGATGATGATTGACCTTGAGAATCAGAGTTCAACTACGTCAAGTCTGTCTGGCAGTCAACAGATAATGTTGTGACTTTGGTTGTTATTTCAGGGGTTGTCTGGAGGACAGACGCATAAGTTTCCGTGCCTTCCTCAGACTGAACAAGTTTCTTTGCTTCAGAAAAACTGATGTTTCTGGAAAATTTAATTCTATTTATTTTCATGTGGTGTTTCCAGGCAGGACAGTCTTTAGAGTATGACGGGTGACTCCCTGAACAGTTGGTACATTTTTTAGCATCATTGTCACAGTCTTCCGTTGGATGAGTTTGTTCACCGCAATGAGCACATGTGACAGATCTTGTGCATGTATTGACGCCATGGCCAAATCTTTGACATTTGAAACACCTTAACTCATTAAGCCCTGGAGCCGCTCCACTGCCCAACACCTGGCACCCCTCGCTGACTGCCTGATTGCTGCGACGAGGCTAATTAGTGCTAATCATGCCTGATTTCCCTGGCAGGTCTCGGATATGACAGGAAACTGTCTAGTCTCACAAACAAGTACTGATTATTTAATTGTGTCGTAAAAATGTAAATAGGAAAGAGGCCGATGTGAATACATATATTACAGCATTTCATGTAATTTATTACCTGTGTCTCTCATACCCCTTTGCCAGTGTGTGCTGTATTTTTATCAACACCTACGCGGTCTTTGTACGTACGAGGTGAACAAATATACAAATTCCTCCTGTCTCTCTCATCGTATGGACTGTATAATAATATATTATTTATAATAGAGTTTAAAAAGAGTTTTTTTTGCCAATACATTGCTCGTTCTTACTATTTCAAGGAAAGTATCAATAGGTGTGTAAGTAACATGGAGCATAGAGAAATGTATAGTTTGTCACTTTGTTCATCTTAACTTAACGCTGCAAACATATATCACCAATCATACACATACATACTGCATGATACATTTATCATTACTCGATGGTAAGCAAAGCTTCCCGTCATGTGATGGGATAAAATATCCTGAATGTAACGCGTTATATCTCAGTTACTCATTGTATTGGCTGATACTCTGACCAATCGTATCGTGAGAACCTGTCACATAGGAAGGGCAAGGTGATGGGGCGTGACCTAAATTTCTGAAGAGCACGTTTGGACACTCAAAGTGATAGGGTACAGATTGATTATTGGCTTTATCGTTGACCAATGGCTATGTTGTGTTTCGGCTGTATCAACTATCATGCAACAATTTGTGTATTGTAAACATACCATCAGTTACTGTAATGATGTATGAAAGAAACACATAAGTCATATGGGAGTAGACTGACACTATGCTGAGTGTATTCGCTCTCAAATGGCGAACACACATGTCTTAGTATTTTGGAAATGTAAAAGAATAACGACTGAAATTGAAGAGAATGAGTGAATTTAGTTTTACGGCGATTTTAGCTATATTCCAGCAGTATCGCACGGGCTTCACACATTGTGCCCTACAACTGACAAGAATGGTATACGGTACAACACAATTTGTACAACACAACTAGTGCATAAAGCGTTATCGTCCTTGGAACAAGTCTTTATGGTAGGCCTCAAAACAGTCAACGCACAAAAACACATCACACCTTGAACATCTGCATTTGATGTCTCGACGTTTGCCAGTCCGTTTCATTGTATGTAAGACATACTTAAACCAAATGATGCCCCTCTCATATCATTGTGAGAGATTAAATTGTTCAAAACATCTATGTCAATGGCAGTAAAGACGAATTTACGCACATGCATAATAATCTATGAAAGAAGCGTTTTCGCTGATACATTACTAGTGTATACTGGATATTTTAAGGAAAGTACTAATAAGCTAGACTGTGACTTACATATAATAGATTCAGTTTGTCGCTTTGGTTCATCTAGATTTAACGCAGAAAATATACAAACATACATGCATACATATTATATAATGCTATTCCTTGCACACACACAAGACAAAGGGTCATGGGATGGGCGTCATCAGAGTTCCCGAATAGGACGTTTTGTATCTTAACTGTTCAATATAGTTCCTGATTTTTTATCTATGACCAATCGTATCATGAGATACCTGTCACATTGGAAATGACAGGTGATGGGGCGTGGGCTAAATTTCTGAAGAGTACGGTCGGTCACTTGACAGCTTGGATACAGACAGACTATTGGTTAGATCACTGACCAATCGATATGCTAGATTTCGGCTTTATCAACTCTAGCTATCATGAAAAACTTTGTGTATCGTGAACATACATAATCGTAAGGATGCGTGAAATGTACACGTAGGACTAACAAGCACTTTGACGAGTTTACCTTTTTTTCGAAGCGCCCAGAGCGCTACAATCCGATTATTTTTACCCCGGATAACCCAATCCAATCATTGAGTAGAGATAGTATTTATTTGCGTATACATTTTGCGCACACTACTATTACATCAAACATAATGGCTTGCTGAACATTTCAATATAATCTGTACATTGTTACGAATAAATATCATAATTCAAGTACATGTATTATATAATTTAAAAAAGTAACATGATACTGATTTATTGTGATGTATACACTTGTAGTTGAATCTCCCCAAATATTTATGAAGATGGGCACACTTATATTTGTTTTGAAAGCAAACGAAGTTCAGGGGATTGGCAATGGGCGTGACTCCACAAAACAGGTTAACCAATGATGTAACAGCGCATAAGTTTGTTTTACACTCGTCACGGGACAAAAGTTGACCTGGACATGCATTGGACCAGAGGCTGTTATTTTGAGGTTGAAAGAGGTGTTCATATGTTTAGTGTGCATCAATTCTGTAACTGATATATTCTCCTCCTTTTATTGACGATGGATCTGATACACGTGATCAGTACACAGGATAAGATAATTACAGAGATCAAATACAAACGTTTCTTACACGATGCTTATGTAAATTGCATTGAAAAATCACATTTCAAATAAGCATAAAACAGCTTGAACAAAATACCCCAGTTAACTTTGTATGGTTTATGTGTACTATGTATGTATACTATGAGTAGATGCAAGAGTTATCACTTCATATTCGATTATGTATTATTGTCAACTTTAAAAATCAATAGTCGCAAATGAATTAGGTCTAAATTAGTAACTTGGTTTATTTCAAATCTACACGAACATGAGTGTAACACAGTATTGCTATTTATGTCTACGATTCATTATATGAACTATTACAACGAATGAATGAATGATATAATTTAGAAGAGGGTTTTGTAACCTTGTCACCGTTAATTCAATCAATGTGCAAACATAGTATCTTAGTATTCACTCCCAATGACGAGTACCAAACACGTACCTCCTGTAACAACATCTCATAATCCCTTTTCTCGCAGACATGTGTTCATTTGCTTGTATAAGCCCCCGACATTGCAAGCAATTGTTATAAAAACGCATTAATAGTTCTTCTGATTAACACAGAACCTCTCTGGTAAGAAAGGCTAATCTTTGATCACTTATTGAAATTATAGGTACAGTACGAATTTATAATGTAAAACCCCCAATACGCGGCTCTCGCTGAATGAGAGGTGCTTTTCATAACCCCCAATATCCGGCTCTCGCTGAATAAGAGGTGCTTTTTATTACCCCCAATACGCGGCTCTCGCTGTAAAAAAAGCTAATTAATTTGCCGCATATATGCGGCTCTCGGCCTTAATGAGTTAATGGGTTTGGAGTAAAGGTGTCAACTTTGATATTGCTGTAACCTGCTTTGATTGATGTCGGAGCAGTCGGCGTTGAAAATGAAAAAAGGTACGTGTTGGTTGGTTGTGTTTGTGAGTTCTTTCGTGTTGAGAACCGTTTAACAAACATAACGTCTTGATTTCTCATCTCAAACGCTATGTCAGCTTCCGTCATATCAGTAAACAACTGATCCCTGTCTCGTACAATTCCTTTACTGGTATTGAGCGTTCTATGTGCTGTAACTAAAACAGGAACGCCGACAAATGAAACTGTTGACATTAGGTTGGTTGATTGCTGTTTCCTGTTGCATTCTCTCAGCAAAGAACCTGATCGTAATCTTCGGACGTTTTTAACTTCACCAGCTATGCCTTGAATACCCTTAGATATGGCAAAAGGGTTAAGTTTGAGAGGTGTTTTGTCAACTGTCTCAAGCACTAAAAATCGTGGCCAATGTTCTACAGATTTTAATGGTCTTTGCTCATCTTCATTATCCAGTGGACGTTTTGTTTTTTTGGAAGGGGTTTGGTATTCCATGTTTGTTGGTTATATGGTTCATCATCCGAGCTCCCCACCCACCACGGAGTATCACAAGGACAATGCTAAATACAAGTGGGTCTCCAACTTGCAGATAGGGCCACTGGCGGATCATCCATTCTAGTCAAACAAAACGTTATTCAAAGCCCTGTTTCACTTAATACTAATATGCAGGCTGTTGCAGTGAGAATTACTTTACATGTAGCGTTTACGCTATGCTCTCTTTATATTTCGCCGTCTTCGACGTTCACTAAAACTGATCTTCAAGTTCTATATGACCAACTCCCGAAGCCCTGTATTATAATGGGAGATTTAAATGGGCACAACCCACTCTGGGGTAGTGTAAATACAAACACTAAAGGTAAATTGTTGTTCTGACAATGATTTATGTATTTATAATGATGGTTCCAACACATATTTACACCCTGGTACAGGGACTTATTCTGCTCTCGACTTGTCACTCACAAATTCAGAACTACTTAATGAATTCGAATGGTCAGTCCACGATGATCTCTGTGGAAGTGACCATTTTCCTACTATATTAAAAGCTGTTACTCCATCTGATGTTCCTCCATCATCAAGGCGGAATTTTAAAAAGGCTAACTGGGCTTTATATGAAACACTGTGTTCTGAAAAACTTAAACCTGAACGTTTTATTGACGTTCCCGATGCTATTAAATGCTTTTCTGAAGAACTTAACTCCATTGCTGATGAGTGTATACCAAAGTGTCTGTAGTTCCACACATAAGAAAACCATGGTTCAACGATGACTGCAAACAAGCTAGGAAGGCAAGGAAAAAAGCAGAACATTATTTCCGTCGCCATCCTATGGTGCATAATTTCAATAAATTTAAGATTTTAAATGCTAAAGCACGGCGTACTTTTAAACAGAACAAACGCCAATCTTGGCAAAATTATGTATCCAAAATAAATTCTCGGACACCCATGTCCAAGGTATGGAACATGGTCCAGAAAATCAAAGGTAAAGGTACTAAATCTACTGTCCATCATCTTAAACATGGAGATCAATTGCTTTCTGATAAATCAGATATTGCTAATAAACTAGGTGAAACCCTTGCTAAACACTCTTCCTCTTCACATTATGTACCAAAATTCCAGCAATATCAAAAACAAGAAGAAAACAAAACTATTAATTTCAATTCTGATAACGGGGAAGATTATAATGAAACGTTTTCTATTCATCAGCTCCATACTGCTCTTGATCAAGCTCACGACACTGCTACAGGAGCTGATAACATACATTACCAACTCCTGAAACATTTACCAGAATCCTGTCTGGAAACTCTCCTAAATATTTTTGATGGTATTTGGACTACCGGGAAATTTCCTTCTTCATGGCGTGATGCTATAGTAGTACCAATACCTAAACCTATGGTGATCATACGGATCTGTAAAATTATCGTCCGATTTCATTGACAAGCTGTGTTTGCAAGACCATGGAACGCATGATAAATAATCGACTTGTTTGGTATTTGGAAACTAAGAACCTTATAACAGATATCCAATGTGGTTTCCGGAAAAACAGAAGTACTGTCGATTACTTAGTGAGTTTGGAATCATTTGTAAAAAAACGGACTAATTAACAAACAACACGCTGTGTCTTTCTTTTTTGATCTTGAAAAAGCATATGACACAACTTGGAAATATGGCATTTTACGAGATTTACATGACTTCGGTTTGCGATTTCGTTTACCTCAATTTATAGCCAGGTTTTTAAATAACAGACAATTTCAGGTACGTGTGGGTTCTACCCTGTCTGATCATTACAATCAGGATCAGAGTGTTCCACAAGGCAGTATTTTGTCTGTCACTCTTTTTAGCATCATGTTCAACAGTTTATCTAAAGTTTTAAACGATTCAATTGATGGATCGTTACTTGTGGATGATTTTAATATTTCTTGTCGTGGTAAAAATATGCATACCATTGAACGGCAATTGCAGTTGTGTTTAAACAAGATTAATAAATGGTGTCTTGAAAACGGCCTTAAATTTTCCAAATCGAAAACTAACTGCATACATTTTTGTCGTAAATATAAACCACATAAAGACCCTGAACTATCTCTACATGGGATGACCATTAAAGTTCTGAAGGAAGCTAAGTTCTTGGGTCTTATCTTTGATTCACATTTAACGTTTTTACCACATATTAAACCACTTAAAACTAAATGCCTGAAAGCACTTGACTTGTTGAAAGTGGTTTCAAATTCTAAATGGGGAGGGGAAGCTACCCTTCTCCATCTATATCGATCTCTCATGCGTTCAAAACTTGACTATGGCTCCATTGTCTATGGTGGAGCCTGCAAAAGCAACTTACAACTATTAGATTCAGTCCATCATCAAGGTCTAAGACTTTGTCTTGGCTCCTTTAGAACTTTACCTGTTGACAGCCTCTATGTCGAGACTGATGAACCATCTCTTGAGCAGCGACGTATAAAATTAGTTTTACAGTATGTAGCAAAACTATATTCAAATGAGTCAAACCCTGCATAGAAAGTGTTTTCAATCCTCTGTATGATGATTTATACAATAAGAAGTCTTCTCTTGTTCCGCCTCTTGGTTTAAGAATAAAGCCACTTATTTCTGCTGCCAGCATTGAGCTGGAAAATATAGCTCCTTCACGTCTTCTTTCTTCTCCTCCTTGGCAGGCCACAAGTTGACCTAACATTAACGACTTTTAAAAAATCGGAAACGAATAAATTTCATTATAAACAAGAATATAATCAACTGAAACATAAATATAGCAATTATAAACCCTTATTTACAGATGGGTCCAAGGGCGGTGGCGCTGTGGCTTGTGCCACTGTCATTGGATCCAGAACAATATCTTCTCGATTACCAGATAATAGTTCTATTTTTACAGCTGAAGCTAACGCCATACTAACGGCTCTTAAATATATTCAAAGACACCCTAGACGTAAGCAATATATAATCAATTCCGACTCTGTTGTAAACATCCACTTTTAATTGAAATTATTGAATTGTATAATAATCTTGCCACTGGCCAATACGACATCGTCTTTTGTTGGTTACCCAGCCACGTAGATATTTCCGGTAACGCAATGGCCGATCTTGCTGCCAAGGCAGCACTCAACAAATCTGTGACACCACTTCTTATTCCATACTCAGATTACAAAGCGAACATTAGAACTGGTCTGATGCAGAGGAAATGGGACACCCAAGTAGGTATCAATAAATTACATGAAATAAAACCCTACATTGGTTATACCCACTTGGGTTGTCAGTCCAGATTTGAAGAAGTAATCATGCGACGATGTCGTATTGGTCATACAAGATATACCCATAAGTATCTGTTAAAAGGTGAGGATCCTCCGTTTTGTATCCCTTGTGATGAGAGAGTTACGGTCAAGCATATCCTGCTTGACTGTGTTGAATTCTCCATCACAAGGGATAAGTATTTCAATGTCAAAACTATCAAGGATCTTTTTACAACTGTTTGTTCTCATTTAATCATTGGTTTTTTAAAGGAAATTGATTTCATGGTAGAAATTTGAGCACTGCGATTCTGTAGATATATGTATTTTAATAATTTGTAGTTTAGATTAGTAACGAGAATTGTTAGTGGCTGTATCCTCAAAGGGGGTTGAAGTACTGTAAAAGTATTGTCCTCCTGAGAGGGTACGTAAGTCCACAAACACTCAAAGTAAATTCTGAATTTCCAGGGTTTTAATCGTAGTATAAGTGGGTTTTTTTTTATTGTATGGCTAGATTTCCCAAATTACTGATGGCTGAGGGGATGATGTAAATCTAGCTAGTGTCCATGAAGGTAGTAAAGGTACTGTAAGTCCCCATGGTCCCTAGTATGGTGATCTACCTTCAGTTGTTAGCAATCTATAGCCCAGTTTTATATTGTATTGTCCTCTATAGATAAATTGTTTTAGGCATAGCTACTAGTTTTACATTCTTTTCTGTGATGTTCTAGTTGTTTTACTGTCCTTCGCCGACAGGCGTTTATAATACTCATATATTCCATTTTAATGTTACGTTCCCGTCACGATATGGCTGAAATATTGCCGGTGTGACGTTACATTTTAACTCACTCACTCCAACTCAAAGTGGGGAGGGAATCAAGCAACCCTCTTACACCTATATCGATCACTGGTCAGTTCAAAACTTGATTATGGCTCCATCGTATATGGTGGAGCCTGCAAAAGCAACCTTAAACTTCTTGATTCTCTCCACCATCAAGTCTTACGACTTTGTCTTGGGCCTTTCAGAACTTCACCTATTGATAGTCTCTACGTTGAGGCCGATGAACCATCTCTTACTCAACGTCGGATAAAACTGTCTTTATAATACATTACTAAATTATATTCTAATGAATCTAACCCTGCCTGTAACTGTGTGTTCAATCCCCTTTATGAGGATTTGTATAACAAAAAGGCTTCTCTTGTTCCACCTTTTGGGCACAGAATTAAACCATTTATTTCTTATGCCGGTATTGAGCTGGAACGTATATCGCCTTTCCGTCTTCTTTCTTCTCCTCCTAGGCAATTGGTTAGGCCACAAGTCGAGCTAACATTAACATATTTTAAAAAATCAGAAACAAATGACTTACAATATAAACAAGAATATCATCAATTAAAACACCAATATAGCAAGTACAAACCCTTATTTGCAGATGGATCCAAGGACGGTGGCGCAGTTGCTTGTGCCACTGTTTTTGGATCCAGAACAATATCTTCTTGATTACCAGATAATAGTTCTATTTTTACAGCAGAAACTAACGCCATATTAAAAGCTCTAAAATATATTCAAAAACACCCTAAACTTAAACAATATATGATCTATTCGAATTCTCTTCCTTGCCTTCAGGCTATTAAAACTATTTCTTGCAAACATCCACTTTTAATAGAAATTATTGAATTGCATAAAGAACTTGCTCCTGGCCAATAGGACACGTCTTTTGTTTGTTACTCAGCCACGTTGGCACTTCTGGTAACACAATGGCCGATCTTGCTGCTAAGGCAGCACTCAACAAATCTGTGACACCACTTCTTATTCCATCCCCTGATTATAGAGCGAGCATTAGAACTTATATCCGTGATCTGATGCAACAGAAGTGGGACACCCAAGTAGGTATAAATAAATTACATGAAATAAAACCATATATTGGTTACACCTACTTGGGCTGTCTGTCCAGATATGAAGAGGTTATTTTGAGACGATGTCGTATTTGGCCATACCAGATATACTCATTCATACCTTTTAAAAGGTGAGGATCCTCCATTTTGTATCCCTTGTGATGAGATAGCCACGGTCAAGCATATTCTGCTTGACTGTGTCGAATTCTCCATCACAAGGGATAAATATCTCAATGTCAAAACTATCAAAGATCTTTTTACCAGACTTAGTTCTCATTTAATCATTGGTTTTTTAAAAGAAATTGAATTTTTGGTTGAATTTTGAGTAATTTGTTCTGTAAATAAATCTATTTTAATTATCGTTACTTTAGATTAGTAACTAGAAATGTTAGTGGCTGTACCCTCAAAGGGGGTTAAAGTACTGTAAAATTATTGTCCTCCTGAGAGGGTAAGTAAAAAAATTCACAGTAAATTTAAACTTTCCACTCTTCTTAATCGTAGCATATTTGTATTTTTAATTTTTGGCTAGATATGTCTAAATTGCTAACAACTGAGGGGATGATGTAAATCCAGCCAGGGTCCATGCAGGTAGCAAAGGTGCTGTAAGTCCCCATGGTCCCTAGTGTGGTGATCTACCTTCAGTTGTTGGCAGTCTATAGCCTGTTTTTTATATTGTCTTGTCCGAATAGATTAGAATTAACTTTCCACGCTAATTTTAATCCCATTTGTGATATTCTAGTTCTTTTACTGTCCTTCGCTGACAGGTTTTTATAATCTATATATATGGTCTTTTTCACTGTTGAATGTTCTCGTCACGATATGGCTGAGGTATTGCCGATGTGACGTTTAATATTGTCTCACTCACTCACTACTTTTCGATCGTGAACCAGTGCATTGTAAGGCTCCCATGATCAGGAAAATGATTCAACGTCCCTGTTCACCACCCACCATGGAGTGTCAGCAAGGACGGTGTCGAAGTGGAAACCAACTACAAGCACCAGGGTTACAGGGATGCTATACTCCAGCAAAAGAGACGCAGGTATCTACAATAGTCAAACAGAGTAAAAGTAAGGCTGGTTCCGCCCTAGACATTTACCCGACGACAAATAGAACCCGGAGGTCAATAATGCCAGATTGGCCCATGAGCCACCGCCTTCTGGCATAGGACTCTAGGAAAATTTATGTTTCAGTCATTTGTATACTAGAAATCAAGATGACCAATACCCAATTAGACAAGTGTGCAAAACATAATAGCTATGCACAGGGCATGGCGCGACCAGACGATTTTATAGAATCGGGCCGATTCTACCACCCGTCTAGGAGAACTAAGGGCCAAAGTGATGTGTTGAGCAGCAGAAACACGGCTCAGCTTCCTACCGCCCTCAACCACCAGACTACCGTCCTCCACCGACACGGGACGCAACCCACGGCAAACAGGTTGCCCAATTCGGTTGCTCCTTGCGACCAGCAATGGGGTGCTATGGCCCTATTTGACACGGGTCCACGCGGGGGTATGAACGGCTCTTTGCGTTACCCAGCACCCACCACAAGGAGTTGGCCGTTCACGGGTGCCCAAAACTAATGTCTTGTGTAAATTTTATTTTTATTTCCATTAGCTGTTTCCAAATGGGACACTCCTTGGAGAAAGATGAGTGATTTCCTTCACAATGGGTACATTTTTTGAAAGTGCTGTTGCAGTCATCCATCATGTGAGTTTTCTCACTACAGCGAGCACATGTTACAAATGATTTACATGTATTGAAACCATGGCCGTATCTTTGGCATTTATAGCATCTTAAAGGATTAGGAATGTAAGTATCCACTTTCATGTTACAGTAGCCAACCTTTATTGATTTTGGAGCAATCGGACACGAAAAGGAAAACAGTTATGTGCTTGTTTGAAGGGTTTCATTATTTCTACGGGTTGTGAATCGCTTAACATAAGTGACTCCTTGATCCTTCATCTCTGACGCGATATCGAATTCTGTCACGTCAGCAAACGATCACGGTCTCGCACTATTCCTTTACTGGTGTTCAAGGTTCTGTGTGCTGAGACCAACACAGGGATGTTCACAAACGATTCAGTCGCCATCAGTACGTGGCTTGCTGCCGTTTACTACATTCAACAGCTAAAGCACCTGAATGTTTTTTACTTCACCCGCAATTCCTTGTATTCCCTTAGATACCGCAAAAGGGTTCAATTTCAATGTTGTCTTATCCAGAGTCGCAATTACGATAAAGCGGGGCCAGTAGTCAATCAGTTTAGTGGATCTGTGGTCAGTATTCTCAGGATCAATGTCAAGTGGACGTTTTGTCTTTCTGGTAGGTGTTTGGTATTCCGTGGTTAGTATTTACTGGTTCAACATCCGGACTCTCCAACCACCATGGAGGGTCACAAGGACAATGCTAAAACGAATGCATCTCCAGCTTGTAGCACCAAGGGTACCCGGATGATATACTCCAGCAGAAAAAAAATAAAGTTAAATCATTCCACCAGATTGGCCCATAAGTCACCGCCTTCTGGGCATACGACTCTAGGCAAAACATGAAAGTGTATATTTGAAATTACAAGTGTCCAAAAATTCGCCAAGACTTGCAAGGATATAATTTTCAATGTTTTACATTACATAAGGTAACACTCAGGCTTGAGTTTAACCGGGCCCATTCAACCACCCGTCAAGGTGAAGTAAGGGTCAAAGAGGTCTGTTGAACAAAGGAAACGCAGTTACAGGCTCGCACAGCGATCAACCCCCAGACTCCGTCCTCCACCGACACAGGGCCGCAACCCACGGCAAATGGGTTGGTGGACCAAATATGCCTCCGGGTCCACAACGTGGGTGTTGGCGAGGTCTTGGCGTTACCCAGCACCCACCACGAGCAGGTGGCTCGCCTCGGGTGCCCAGTGACCGTGAATACTGAAGCAATGAAACATGCTCCTGATGTGGATGTTACAGCGTAACAGTACGAACTTATTGTACAGCTTGCAGATGGTACAGACAAACGATGGCACCCCTTGATGTAAGAATGATTTTCAAAATATTACGTTTTCAATAACTATATTGTTTGTCAGCATAGTGTTACACAGTTCCAACCAGCACATGGACCCCTATGTTAAAATATAACAATGACAGGAAGACATATCATGGAATCATGTAGTTTAAATGAATCTAGTGAGTACCGCTTCCTTCTCCAGCCTAGCGTTTCGATTTTGATAACCCGTGTGTGCAAGGCGAAACGAATCTCTTTCACGTGCATCCGACTGGATATAATCGGAACTGCATTTTTGCTTGGCTTCCACTTTTTTCTCCCGTCGCCTGTGAATCCAAACTTTCTCTACCATAAATCTGTCTATTCACAAGGATAACTGGAGTAAGGGCAACACTAAAGACGATCGAACGATTTACGAAAACGCAAGAAAAAAACACATACGTTTTACTGTAGTGTTTGATCTTAGACAATAATTAGTCACAAATGACGCTACGATTCTATCAATCGTCTGGTCACGCCAAGCACTGTGGTAAAACTATGTACCCTTACACAATATTATGAGTAATATGTGATAACAGATCGGCAGATTTTTAAACTCTATTTCATCTCCTCAAATTCATGTATATTTTTGCCTAGAGTCTCATGCCCAGAAGACGGTGGCTCATGGGTCAATCTGATGAAACAGTTATTGTTTACTTTTTTTCTGCTGGAGTATATCATTCGGGTATCCTTGGTGCTGCAAGCTGGAGATCCGCTTGTTTTTAGCATTGTCCTTGTGATACTGTGTGGGGGTGGGGAGCTCGGATGATGAAACAATTATAAACTCACTATGGCTTACCAGACTCCCTCGAAAAAGACCAAACGTCAACTTGATAATGACAATGAAGAGAATGAATCCACTGTAACAGAAGGTTGGCCACGTTTCGTTGTTCTTGACACCGTTGACAAGATTCCACTGAAGTTGAACCCTTTTATTATTTCTAAGGGTATATATGGCATTGCAGGCGACGTTAAGAACATCAAACGCTTGCGTTCGGGATCTCTACTGATAGAATGCAATCGAAAACAGCAGGCCTCCAACCTATTGTCAATGCAAACATTGGCTGGCATTCCTGTCTCAGTCACAGCCCATAGAACCTTGAACACCTGCAAAGGCATCATAAGAGATAGAGACCGTTTGTTAGCTGACTTGTCAGAACTGGACATTGCGTCTGAAATGAAAGGTCAAGGTGTGACATATGTTAAACGATTTACTACCCGGAAAAACAATGAACTGATATCCACAAACACATATCTTTTTTCATTCTCATCTCCAAGTCTCCCTCAGTCTGTTACAGTGGGCTATTGTAACATCGCAGTTGCAGTATACATCCCAAATCCACTGAGGTGTTTTCGATGCCAAAAATATGGTCATGGAGTTAATACCTGTACACAGCCAGTGATATGTGCCCATTGTAGTGAAACGTCTCATGTAACGGAAGACTGCAGTAGCACTGTCAAAAAATGCACAAATTGTTCAGGCACTCATTCATCTTTTTCCAAAGAATGTAAAATATGGCAAAAGCAAGTGGAAATAAACAAAGTGAAATTCACTCAAAATGTTAGCTTTGCAGATGCTAAAAAGATTGTGGAATCAACACTATCTAATACGACTTATGCATCGGTCATCAGATTACCTTCTGACACCATGACTAAAAACGTATCCACTTCATCAAGTGTGACTCAAACAGACCTGACTTGGATTAAAACTGATAATCCGAAACTTGTCACGCCTGAACAAACCACTCAGGCTTCAGAAGCAAATGTGAACGCCCGTGTGCCATCTACAGTTCAGGGTGAAGAACAGAGATTGTCACAATCTACAGAACATACTCGATCTGAAACAAACTCAAAGTCTAAAATTACTGTCCAAACGAGAACAGGTAATGGGAAAAAGACTGATAGACCACCCAAGGGTTCAGAAAATCGTATACATTTATTCAATAAATATGGTTCACTCGAAGACATGGATGTGTCAGAAAACATCCACAACAGGGCACATAGCTTGTCGCCCTCCAGGAAAGTGAGGGGTAGATCCCCAATCAACCCACCTAAACGATAATGTCTTCCAAACATATAGTACAATGGAACTGTAGAAGATTGAAGACTAATTATAATGAGTTACATCTGTTAGTCCAAGATCTGGCACCATCATCATTTTGTCTGCAGGAAACCCATCTGAAACAGACAGATACATTTACGTCAGTACGATGCATATCATTATTTCTCACCATCGGGTGATAGGGCCTCTGGTGGATCTTCAATCCTTGTTAAGCAGTATGTTATCCACAGCCATGTACCACTTACAACTAATCTTCAAGCAGTTGCAGTGAGACTTACACTTCATGTTGTACTTACATTATGCTCTATGTATATTCCGCCTTCTTCAACACTTCACGTAATTGATCTCCAAGCTCTCCATGATCAACTTCCGAAACCATGCATTATAATGGGTGATCTTAATGGTCACAATCCACTCTGGGGTGGTACAAATACTAACACTAAAGGCAAAATACTGGAAGATTTTATCTCAGATAATGAACTGTGCATTTTAACGACGATTTAAGCACTTATCTGCATCCTGCAACCGGCACCTACGCTTCTCTGGATTTGTCTCTTGCAGACTCTAATTTACTTAATTTGATTGGTCAGTTCACAACGATCTTTGTGGAAGTGATCACTTTCCAACGATATTATCTGAATCTCCTCCGACTGATTCTTCATCTTATACAAGATGGAAGTTTTCCAAGGCAGACTGGTCCTTATTTCAAACTCAATGCACATCTAAACTAAAACCCAAATATTTCAGTGATATTGCTGATCCTCTTCAGGTACTTTCTGACGTTTTAAATGGAATTGCTGATGAGTGCATACCAAGATCCTCTACAACTCCACATGTACGAAAGCCATGGTTTACGACAGATTGTAAAAATGCTAGAAAAGCAAGGAAAAAGACAGAGAAATAGTTCCGCCATCACCCAACTGTCCACAACTTAAACAGATTTGAAATACTGAATGCAAAGGCGCGCCGTACCTTTAAACAAAGTAAGCAACACTCTTGGAGGAACTATATCTCCAAAATTAATTCACGCACGCCAGTGTCCAAAGTATGGAACATGGTTCAAAGAATTAAAGGCAAAGGTTCAAAATCTGCTGTTCACCATCTCAAAGATGGTGATAATTTAATTGCTGACAAATGTCAAATTGCAAATAAAATTGGCGAAACTCTTGCCAAAAATTCTTCATCAGCAAACTACGTCCCTGAGTTTCAGAGATACCAGAAACAACAGGAGAAGATAAAACTTAAATTTTAATCGGATAACGGTGAAGACTATAATGAAGCGTTTTCATTACATGAGCTATATACTGCTCTTGAGCAAGCTCATGACACAGCACCGGGTGATGACAATATTCATTATCAGCTGCTGAAACACTTGCCTGAACCATGTCTGGTCACACTTTTGGATTTATTTGACAAAATATGGACATCTGGAAACTTTCCTCCTTCATGGCGTAATGCCATTGTGGTCCCAATACCCAAACCTGGTAAGGATCATACTGATCCTTCCAATTACAGACCGATATCTTTAACCAGCTGTGACTGTATAACCATGGAACGAATGGTAAATAACAGATTAATTTGGTATCTGGAAACCAATAACCTCATTACAAATATTCAATGTGGTTTTCGGAAGAATAGAAGTACTATTGATCATCTGGTACGTTTAGAATCCTTCGTTAAAAATGCTATAGTCAATAAAGAACACGCTGTGTCGATTTTCTTTGATCTCGAGAAAGCTTATGACACGACATGGAAGCATGGTATTTTGAAGGATTTACATGACTTTGGTTTGAGAGGTCGTTTACCTCTTTTTATATCACAGTTTATAAGTGGCAGACAGTTTCAAGTCCGAGTGGGTTCAACCCTGTCTGGCCATTATAATCAGGATCAGGGTGTTCCACAAGACAGTATTTTCTCCGTCACTTTATTCAGTATTAAAATCAACAGTTTATCCAAGGTTTTAAGTGATTCCATAGACGGATCACTTTTTGTGGATGATTTTAATGTTTCGTGTCGTGGTAAAACTATGCATACTATTTAACGGCAACTACATTTATGTTTAAATAAAATAAATAAATGGTGTCTTGAAAACGGCTTTATATTTTCTAAATCTAAAACAAATGGTATACATTTTTGCAGAAAATATAAGCCACATAAGGACCCTGAACTATCTTTAAATGGAACTCCCATCAAAGTTGTCAAGTTGTTGGGTTTAATTTTCGATTCTCATTTAACCTTCTGACCACAAATTAAATCCCTTAAAGCCAAATGCCTGAAGGCACTCGATTTGTTAAAGGTTGTTTCAAATTCAACGTGGGGAGGGGATCAAGCTACTCTCCTTCACTTATATAGATCATTGGTGCGATCTAAACTTGATTATGGCGCCATTGTATATGGTGGAGCCTGCGAAAGCAACCTTAAACTTCTTGATTCTGTACACCACCAAGGTCTAAGTCTTTGTCTTGGGTATTTTCGAACTTCACCTATTGACAGTCTTTACGTTGAGGCCAATGAACAATCTCTTACTCAACGTCGTATAAAATTATCCTTACAATACATTACTGAATTACACTCTGATGAATCCAACCCTGCATAGAGCTGTGTGTTCAATCCACTTTATGAGAATTTGTACGAGAAGAAGTCTTCCCTTCCCTTGGGCACGGAATTAAACCATTTCTTTCTTCGGCCGGCATTGAGCTGGAAAACATAGCTCCTTCCCGTCTTCTTTCTTCTCCTCTTTGGCAGCTGGTTAGACCACAAGTCGACCTAACATTATCTTCATTTAAAAAACCAGACACAAATGACTTACAATATAAACAAGAATATAATCAAATAAAAACTAAATATATCCATTACAAAAAGTTATTTACAGATGGTTCCAAGGACGGTGGCGCTGTGGCTTGTGCCACTGTCATTGGATCCAGAACAATATCTTCTAGATTACCAGATAATAGTTCTATTTTTACAGCAGAAACAAACGCAATACTCTCAGCTCTTAAATATATTCAAAGACATCCTAAGCATAAACAATATATAATATTTTCTGACTCTCTTTCATGTCTTCAGGCAATTAATCATGTATCATCTAAACATCCCCTTTTAATAGAAATTATTGAGTTATATAATGATCTTGCTACTGGCCAATATGACATCGTCTTTTGTTGGTTACCCAGCCATGTTGGCATTTCTGGGAACACCATGGCCGGTCTTGCTGCTAAGGCAGCATTAAACAAATCTGTGACACCACTTTATATTCCATACCCTGATTATAGAGCTATAATGAGATCGTATGTCCGTCATCTGATGCAAAGGAAGTGGGACACCCAAGTGGGTATCAATAAATTACATGAAATAAAACCTTATGTTGGTTATACCCACTTGGGTTGTCAGTCCAGATTTGAAGAGGTAATAATGCGACGATGTCGTATTGGTCACACAAGATATACTCATGAATACCTATTGAAAGGTGAGGATACTCCGTTCTGCATCCCTTGTGATGAAAGGATCATAGTCAAGCATGTCTTGCTTGACTGTGTTGAATATTCCATCACAAGGGATAACTATTTTCAAACACGAACTATGAAGGATCGTTTTAGTAATGTTAGTTATCATTTAATTATCGCATTTTCAAAAGAATTGAATTTGTTACCAGATTTGTAAATAGATAAATATTTTATGAGTGGTAATTTGGATTAGTAACTGAGATTGTTAGTGGCTGTACCTTCAAGGGGGTTGAAGTAGTGTAAAATTATTTTCCTCCTAAGAAGGTACTTAAGTCCCAAGGCATTCAAAGGTAATTTCATTTTACCGTCTATTTTAATTGTAGTATCCCTGTTATTTTAATTTTGGCTAAAATTCACTTCATCGCCTGCAGCTGAAGGGGTGATATAAATCCAGCTAGGGTCCATGCAGGTAGCAAAAGTACTGTAAGTAGCAATGTTCCCTAGTATGGTGATCTACCTTGAGTTATTGGCAAACTATAGCCTGTTTTATACATTGTATCGTCCTCTCTAGTTAAAATATTTTAGATTTCATGACTAGTTTTAACGTCAATATATCCCTGATAATCTAGGTAGTTTTACTGTCCTTTGTCGACGGATGTTTTAGATTGATTACCTTGTTTTCATCGCTATATGGCTGTAATATTGCCGATGCGATGTAAAATGTTAACTCACTCACTCACTCTAACAGACAACGCTCTCTGTCTCTGACAATGCCCTTAGAACTGTTGAGAGTTTTGTGTGGGGACACAGTAACAGGTACGGACACGAGGTGCTTAACAGCTAAGAGTGTAGATGATTGAAATGCTGATTTGCACTGAAGTGATATAAAACCAGATCGCATCTTTTTCATTGACACAACGTCACCAGCAATGCCATAAATCGCTTTTGACAGAGCAAACGGATTCAGTTTCAACGGACCATCATCCTAAGAAGAAATCACTAAATAACGAGATCAATGGTCAGATTTGCCTTTTGAGACGGTGTCTTCAACAGAAGATAAACTATCCTCTTAAGTACGTTTGAGTGAGTGAGTGAGTTAATATTTAACGTCACATCGGCAATATCTCAGCCATATCGTGACGAGAACATCTAATATCAAAATTAATTATATGTCTACTATAAAACCTGTCAACGAAGGACAGTAAAAGAGCTAGAATATCACAAATGGAATTAAAACTAGCATGGAAAGTTAAAAACAACATCTCCATTAGGACAATACACTATAAAATCAGGCTATAGATCGCCAACAACTGAAGGTAGATCACCAAACTAGGGACCATGGGGACTTACAGTACCTTTGCTACCTGCATGGACCCTAGTTGGATTTACACCATCCCCTCAGCTGCTGGCGAGTGTACAATATGCTAGCCAAACTTAAAACAACAAGAATACTACGATTAAAAGCCTGGTATATTTAAATTTACATCGAATGTTTGTGGACTAACGTACCCTCTCAGGAGGACAATAATTTTACAATACTTCAACCCCCTTTGAGGGTACAGCCACTAACCATTCTAGTTACTAACCTAAACTACCAATCATTAAAATACATTTATATACAGAACATATAACTCAAAATTCAACCAAGAAATCAAATTCCTTTAAAAAAGCAATAATTAAATGAGCGCTGACTGTGTTAAAAAGATCTTTAACAGAAAAATACTTATCCCTTATGATGGAGAATTCAACACAGTCAAGCAGGATATGCTTGACCGTGACTCTCTCATCAGAAGGGATACAAAACGGAGGATCCTCACCTTTTAAAAGGTATGAGTGAGTGTATCTTGTATGGCCAATGCGACATCGTCGCAAAATGACTTCTTCAAATCTGGACTGACAACCCAAGTAGGTGTAACCAATGTAGGGTTTTATTTCATGTAATTTATTGATACCGACTTGAGTGTCCCACCTTTTCTGCATCAGATCACGAATGTAAGACCTAATGGTAGCTTTATAATCAGTGTGTGGAATGAGAATTGGTGTCACAGATTTGTTGAGTGCTGCTTTAGCAGCAAGGTCAGCGAGTGTGTTCCCAGAAATGCCACCGTGGCTGGGTAACCAACAAAAGACGATGTCGTATTGGCCGGTAGCAAGATTATTATACAATTCAATAATTTCTATTAAAAGTGGATGTTTACAAGAAATATTTTTAATAGCCTGAAGGCAAGAAAGAGAGTCAGAAAAGATTATATATTGTTTACGTTTGGGGTGTCTTTGAATATATTTGAGAGCTGTTAATATTGCATTTGCTTCTGCAGTAAAAATGGAGCTGTTATCTGGAATTCTAGAAGATATTGTTCTGGATCCAATGACAGTGGCACAAGCAACTGCGCCACCGTCCCTAGAACCATCAGTAAATAAGGGTTTGCACTTGCTCTATGTACTTTTTAATTGATTATATTCTTGTTTATATTGTAAATCATTAGTTTCTGATTTTTTAAATGAAGTTTATGTAAGGTCAACTTGTGGCCTAACCAACTGCCAAGGAGGAGAAGAAAGAAGACGGAAAGGAGCTATGTTATCTAGCTCAATGCCGGCCTAGGAAAGAAAGCGTTTAATTCTGAGCCCTAGAGGTGGAACCTGAGATGACTTCTTGTCGTACAAATCCTCATGAAGGGGATTGAACACACAATTATAGGCAGGGTTAGATTTATGAGAGTATAATTTAGTAATGTATTGTAAGGACAATTTTATACGACGTTGTGTAAGAGATGGTTCATCGGCCTCAACATAAAGACTGTCAGTAGGTGAAGTTCGAAAAGATCCAAGACAAAGTCTTAAACCTTGATGGTGGACAGAATCAAGAAGTTTAAGGTTGCTTTTGCAGGCTCCACCATATACGATGGAGCCATAATCAAGTTTTGAACGGACGAGTGATCGATATAAGTGTAAGAGGGTAGTTTGATCCCCTCCCCACTTTGAGTTGGAAACAACTTTCAGCAAATCAAGTGCCTTCAGGCATTTAGTTTTAAGGGATTTAATATGCGATAAGAAGGTTAAAGGAGAATCGAAAATAAGTCCAAAGAACTTGGCCTCCTTTACAACTTTGATGGGAGAGCCATTTAGAGAGAGTTCAGGGTCCTTATGTGGCTTATACTTTCTACAAAAGTGTATACAATTAGTTTTAGACTGAGAAAATTTAAAGCCGTTTTCAAGACACCATTTATTTATTTTGTTTAAACACAACTGCAATTGTCTTTCAATAGTATGCATATTTTTACCGCGACAAGAAATATTAAAATCATCCACAAAAAGTGATCCATCAATGGAATCGTTTAAAACCTTGGATAAACTGTTTAGTTTAATACTAAATAATGTGACAGACACAATACTGCCTTGTGGAACACCCTGATCCTGATTATAATGGTCAGACAGGGTTGAACCCACTCGGACTTGAAACTGTCTGTCTTTTAAAAACTGTGATATAAAATGAGGTAAACGACCTCTCAACCCAAAATCATGTAAATCCTTTACAATGCCATGCTTCCAGGTGGTATCATACGCTTTCTCGAGATCAAAGAATATCGATACAGCATGTTGTTTATTTACTATAGCATTTTTGACAAAGGATTCTAAACGTACCAAGTGATCAATGGTACTTCTATTCTTCCGAAAACCACACTGAATATTTGTAATGAGGTTATTGGTTTCCAGATACCAAATTAATCTGTTATTTACCATTCGTTCCATGGTTTTGCAGACACAGCTGGTTAAAGAGATCGGTCTGTAATTGGAAGGATCAGTATGACCCTTACCAGGTTTGGGTATAGGGATTACAATGGCATTACGCCAAGAAGGAGGAAAGTTTCCAGATGTCCATATTTTGTCAAAGATATCTAAAAGTGTGACCAGACATGGTTCAGGCAAATGTTTCAGCAGCTGATAGTGAATATTGTCATCACCCGCTGTTGTGTCATGAGCTTGTTCAAGAGCAGTATATAACTCGTGTAATGAAAACATTTCATTATAGTCTTCACCGTTATCCGATTCAAAATGAATGCTTGTCTTCTCCTGTTGTTTCTGATATCTCTGAAACTCAGGGACATAATTTGCTGATGAAGAATTTTTGGCAAGAATTTCGCCAATTTTATTTGCAATTTGACATTTGTCAGTAATTAAATTATCACCATCTTTAAGATGGCGTACGGCAGATTTTGAACCTATACCTTTAATTCTTTGAACCATGTTCCATACTTTGGACACTGGCGTGCGTGAATTAAGTTTGGAGACATAATTTCTCCACGATTGTCGTTTGTTTTGTTTAAAGGTACGACGCGCCTTTGCATTCAGTATTTTGAATTTGTCTAGGTTATGGACAGTTGGATGACGGCGAAAATAATGTTCTGCCTTTTTCCTCGCTTTTCTGGCCTGTCTACAATCTGCATTGAACCACGGTTTTCGTACATGTGGAGTCGTAGAGGACTTTGGTATACACTCATCAGCTATTTTATTTAGAATGTCAGCAAAAGTTTGAATTGGATCAGTTACATCACTGACACATTCAGGTCGCAGTTTTGATTGACACATAGTTTGATATAAAGACCATCTTGTAAACGATGGAGAATCGGATGGAGTAATTTCTGAGAGGATAGTTGGGAAGTGGTCACTTCCACAAAGGTCATTATGAACTGACCAATCAAATTCATTGAGGAGGTTAGAATCAGCAAGAGATAAATCCAGAGAAGAATAAGTGCCAGTTGCAGGATGCAGATAGGTGCTTGAATCATTATTAAATATGCACAGGTCATTATTTGAAATGAAATCTTCAATTATTTTGGATTTTGTGTTAGTGTTAGTACTGCCCCAGAGTGGGTTGTGACCGTTTAGGTCACCCATAATAACACATGGTTTTGGGAGTTGGTCATAGAGTGATTGAAGGTTGAAGAAGGCGGAAAATACAGAGAACATAGTGTAAATGCTACACCCAGAGTCAGTCGCACTGCAACAGCTTGGAGATTAGTGTTTAGTATAACAGAGCTATGAATAACATCTTGCCGTATTAGAATAGTAGAACCTGCAGTTGACCTATCACCCGGAGGGGAAAAAGAATGATAGGCGTTAAACTGGCGTCAGTTAAAATTATCTGTCTGTTTCAGATGTGTTTCATTCAGACAGAGTGCGGATGGTGTGAGATCCTGGACTAAAAGCTGTAGTTCATTGAAATTAGTTCTTAGACCTCTACAATTCCACTGTACGATATTAGTTAAATGACCTATCTTTTAGGTGGATGGATAGGGGATCTACCCCTTGCTTTTTTTAGGGCGACAAGCTATGTGCCCTGGGATGGATGTTTTCTGACACATCCATGTCCTCAAATGAACCATATTTGTTAAATAATTGAAGATGGTTCTCCGAACCCTTTGAAGCTCTGACACCTTTTTTCACTGTTTCTGCCCTAGTCTTGACTGTATTTTTAACTGTTTTCTTTGAACTTGGTTCTGGACGAGTCTTCTGAGTGGACTGAGGCAATGACTGTGATTCATCCTGAACTTGGATCTGACTGTTTATACATGGTTCCGAAGTCTGAGTAGGCTGTTCTTCAGGTATAAGAAGGTGAGGGGTGTCAGCTGTTACCCAAGTCAAATCTGTTTGACACTCTATGGAAAAACTAGTGACTGCCGAATTTACTCTTGACAAACTTTCAGACGGTGTCTTAATGACTGATGCATATGAAACATTGGGTACTGTTGATTCAGCAATCTTTTTAGCATCAGCGAAGCTAATATTTTGAGTAATATTAACTTTGTTCATTTCCATTTGTTTTTTGGTTTTTTTTTCCATACTGCACAGTCTTTGGAAAAGGATGAATGATTACCGGAACAGTTTGTGCATTTTTTTAACGTACTTTCACAATCTTCAGTTACGTGTGAAGTCTCGCTACAGTGAGCACATGTTATTGGCTTTGTGCACGTGTTGACACCATGACCATATTTTTGGCATCTGAAACATCGCAAAGGATTTGGAATGTAAACATCAACTGACATAGTGCAGTAACCAACCTTGACACACTTAGGAGGATTTGGTGAAGAGAAGGAAAAGAGGTACGTATTTGTTGGAATGACATCATTATTTTTGCGGGTGGTGAATCGCTTGACATATGTGACTCCCTGATCCTTCATTTCAGAAACGATGTCCAGTTCTGACATTTCGGCCAACAAATGATCCCTGTCTCTAATGATACCTTTGCTGCTGTTCAGTGTTCTGTGTTCAGTAACTGAAACCTGGATTCCAGCAAACGTTTCTGTATTCATCAAGTTAGTGGCTTGTTGTTTGATGCTGCATTCTATCAGAAAAGATCCTGAACGCAAACGGGCACCCGTGGCGAGCCACCTCCTCGTGGTGGGTGCTGGGTAATGCTAAGAGCTCGCCGACACCCCCGTAGTGGACCCGGGGGGATATTTGGTCCACCAACCCGTTTGCCGTGGGTTGCGGCCCTGTGTCGGCGGAGGAAGGGATCCTGGTGGTTGAGGGCAATAGGAGCTTGCAACCGTGTTCCTGTTGCTCCATACACCACTTTGGCCCTGACTTCGCCTAGACGGGTGGTCGAATGGGCCCGGTTCGACCAATCGGCTGGTCATGCCAAGCCCTGTGCATGGGGTACTTTTTATATTTATCAATGCACATATACCATTTGGAATTGTTGTAAATTTGGACTTGGCTTTATAATCTAAAACATTTTTGAATTTGAAATATGTTGTTCTGTATTTTGCCTAGAGTCCTATGCCAGAAGGCGGTGGCTCATGGGCCAATCTGGTAGAATTATTAATCTTTTAATTCTTCTGCTGGAGTATATCATCCGGGTATCCTTGGTGCTGCAAGCTGGAGGTCCGCTTGCTTTAGCATTGTCCTTGTGATACTCCGTGGTGGGTGGGGAGCGCGGATGATGAACCATATTACCTTAACCATGGCCTACGAAATACCACTTAAAAAAACAAAACGTCCACTTGATATTGACCCTGTTGATACTGACCTGAGACCATCTGCATCGATTGAATATTGGCCACGTTTCATTGTGATTGAGACACCTGACAAGACACCGTTAAAACTGAACCCCTTTGTTGTGTCCAAGGGTATTCAGGGTATTGCAGGGCAGGTGAAAAACATTAGACGCTTGCGTTCGGGTGCCCTGCTAGTTGAATGTGGGAAAAAACAACAAGCAACGAACCTGATGAACATGAAATCTTTCGTGGGCATTCCGGTCACGGTCTCTGCTCACAAGACCTTGAATACAAGTAAAGGTATTGTGAGAGATCGTGATCGATTGTTGGATGATATGTCGGAACTTGATATAGGATCTGAAATGACGGATCAAGGTGTGCTCTATGTCAAGCGCTTTTCAACGCGGAGAAACAATGAAACCATCAAAACGAATACGTACCTGTTTACGTTTTCATCTCCAAATGCACCCAAATCAGTGAAGGCAGGCTACTGTAACATTCCAGTTGATACGTACATTCCCAACCCGCTCAGGTATTTTAAATGCCAGAAATATGGACACGGTGTAAATACTTGCACATTGTCTGTTGTGTGTGCTCACTGTGGTGAGAAGACACACACAACAGAAGATTGTGACAATGATTATAAAAAATGCACCAATTGCTCAGGCAACCATTCTTCATTTTCTAAACAGTGTCCTATTTGGAAAGAGCAAATGGAGATCAATAAAATAAAATTTACCAAAAAAATCTCTTTTTCGGAGGCCAAAAAACTGGTAAAGAGATCTGAACTTTCAGAAAGTTATGCTACAATAACAAAAACATCATCGGGATCTAGTTCTAAAACAACATCAACCACAGGATGCCAAACTACTTTGACTTGGGTAAATTGCGATTCTCCATAGCTTTTGTACCCTGCTATATCATCACAGACAGAAGAATCACTTCCCAGTACTTCAAAGTCTTCTTCTGATAACAAATCATCATCTCAGTCACACTCAAAGTCTCAGTCGACAGCTGATAGTCAGCAAGCTGGAAAAGGTAAACCGAAGTCAAAGCCTGATGCTCCAAAACAACAAAGTGGCAGAGCTCCTAATGGGTCACAGCACAAAATTCAATTGTTCAATAAATACGGGTCTCTCGAGGACATGGACGTTTCTGAAAACGCCCATTCTAGGGCACATAGCTTGTCGCTCTCCAAAAGAGTGCGGGGTAGATCCCCAATAAATCCCCCCAAAAGATAGTTTATTCCACTAATATTGTACAGTGGAACTGTAGAGGACTGAGGACTAATTTACATGAATTACAGCTATTAGTCCAGGATTTTACACCTTCAGCGATATGTCCCCAAGAGACATATTTAAAGCAAACAGATACATTTGACCTTCGTCATTTTAATGCATATAATTGCTTTTCACCTCCGGGTGATAGAGCCACTGGTGGGTCATCCGTTCTAGTCAGACAAAACGTTATTCAAAGCCCTGTTTCACTAAATACTAATATGCAGGCTGCTGCTGTGAGAATTACTTTACATGTAGCGTTTACACTATGCTCGCTCTATATTTCGCCGTCTTCAACGTTTGCCAAAACTGATCTGCAAGCTCTCTATGACAAACTCCCAAAACCCTGTATTATAATGGGAGATTTAAATGGGCAAAACCCACTCTGGGGTAGTGTAAATATAAACACTAAAGGGAAATTGTTGGAGGACTTTTGTTCTGATAATGATTTATGTATTTATAATGATTGTTCCAACACGTATTTACATCCTGGTACAGGGACTTATTCTGCTCTCGACTTGTCATTGACAAATTCTGAACTACTAAATGAATTCGAATGGTCAGTCCACGATGACATATGTGGAAGTGACCATTTTCCTACAATATTAAAAGCTATAACTCCATCTGATGTTCCTCCATCATCAAGACGGAATTGGCTAAAGGCTAACTGGGCTTTCCATGAAACACTGTGTGCTGAAAAACTTACACCTGAAAGTTTTATTGACGTTTCCGATGCTATTAAATGCTTTTCTGATGAACTGAATTCCATAGCTGATGAGTGTATACCAAAGTCCTCTGTAGTTCCACACATAAGGAAACCATGGTTCAACGATGAGTGCAAACAAGCTAGGAAGGCAAGGAAAAAAGCTGAACATTATTTCCGTCGGCATCCTATGGTGCATAATTTAAATAAATTTAAGATTTTAAATGCTAAAGCACGGCGTACTTTTAAACAGAACAAACGCCAATCTTGGCAAAATTATGTATCCAAAATTGATTCTCGGACACCCATGTCCAAGGTATGGAACATGGTCCAGAAAATCAAAGGTAAAGGAACTAAATCTACTGTCATTCAGCTCAAACATGGAGATCAATTGCTTACTGATAAATCAGATATTGCTAATAAACTGGATGAAACCCTTGCTAAACATTCTTCCTCTTCAAATTATGTACAACATTTCAGCAATATCTAAAACAAGAAGAAAAGAAAACTATTAATTTCAATTCTGATAATGGTGAAGATTATAATGAAACGTTTTCTATTCATGAACTTCATACTGCACTTGATCAAGCTCATGATACTGCTACAGGAGCTGACAACATCCATTATCAACTCCTGAAACATTTACCAGAATCCTGTCTGGAAACTCTCCTAAATATTTTTGATGGTATTTGGACATCGGGTAACATTCCTCCTTCATGGCGTGACGCCATAGTAGTACCAATACCTAAACCTGGACGTGATCATACGGATCCATCCAATTATCGTCCGATTTCATTAACTAGTTGTGTTTGCAAGACCATGGAACGCATGATAAATAATCGACTAGTCTGGTACTTGGAAACAAATAACCTTATAACTGATATACAGTGTGGTTTCCGTAAAAACAGAAGTACCGTTGATCACTTAGTGCGTTTAGAATCATTTCTTAAAAATGCACTAATTAATAAACAAAATGCTGTGTCAATCTTTTTTGATCTAGAAAAATCATATGACACAACCTGGAAATATGGTATTTTAAGAGATTTACATGACTTCGGTGTGCGAGGTCGTTTACCTCAATTTATACCCAACTTTTTAAATGATAGACAGTTTCAAGTTCGAGTGGGTTCTACCCTGTCTGATCATTACAATCAGGATCAGGGTGTTCCACAAGGCAGTATTTTGTCTGTTACACTTCTTAGCATAAAGATAAACAGTTTATCAAAAGTTTTAAACGATTCAATTGATGGATCGTTATTTGTGGATGATTTTAATATTTCTTGTCGTGGGAAAAACATGCATACTATTGAACGGCAACTGCAGTTGTGTTTAAACAAAATAAATAAATGGTGTCTTGAAAACGGCTTTAAATTTTCTAAATCCAAAACTAACTGTATACATTTCTGCAGAAAATATAAACCACATAAGGACCATGAAGTATCTCCAGATGACACTCCCATCAAAGTTGTAAAGGAGGCCAAGTTCTTCGGACTAATCTTTGACTCCCACTTAACATTTCTACCTCATATTAAGTCCCTTAAAACTAAATGCCTGAAGGCTCTTGACTTGTTGAAAGTTGTTTGCAACTCAAAGTGGGGAGGGGATCAAGCAACCCTCTTACATCTATATCGATCACTCGTGCGTTCGAAACTCGATTATGGCTCCATCGTATATGGTGGAGCCTGCAAAAGCAACCTTAAACTTCTTGATTCTGTCCACCATCAAGGCTTAATACTTTGTCTTGGGTCTTTCACAACTTCACCTATTGATAGTCTTTTCGTTGAGGCCGATGAACCATCTCTTACTCAACGTCGTATAAAATTGTCTTCACAATGCATTACTAAATTATATTCTAATGAATCTAACCCTGCCTTTAACTGTGTGTTCAATCCCCTTTATGAGGATTTGTATAACAAAAAATCTTCTCTTGTTCCACCTCTTAGGCACAGAATTAAACCATTTAATTCTTCTGCCGGCATTGAGCTGGAAAGTATATCGCCTTTCCGTCTTCTTTCTTCCCCTCCTTGGCAATTGGTTAGGCCACAAGTGGACCTAACATTAACATCATTTAAAAACTCAGAAACAAATGACTTACAATATAAACAAGAATATCATCAATTAAAACATAAATATAGCAATTACAAACCCTTATTTACAGATGATCCAAGGACGGTGGGGCAGTTGCTTGTGCCACTGTCATTGGATCCAGAACAATATCTTCTAGATTACCAGAGAATAGTTCTATTTTTACAGCTGAAGCTAACGCCATATTAACAGCTCTCAAATATATTCAAAGACACCCTAAACGTAAACAGTATATATTCTATTCCGATTCTCTTTCTTGCCTTCAGGCTATTAAAAACATTTCTTGCAAACATCCACTTTTAATTGAAATTATTGAATTGTATAATGGTCTTGCAACTGACCAATACGACATCGTCTTCTGTTGGTTACCCAGCCATGTAGGGATCACTGGTAACACATTGGCTGACCTTGCTGCTAAGGCAGCACTCAACAAATCTGTGACAGCATTGCTTATTCCTTACAGTGATTACAAAGCGAGCATTAGATCTTATATCCGTGATCTGATGCAGAAGAAGTGGGACACCCAAGTGGGTATAAATAGATTACATGAGATAAAACCTTACATTGGTTATACCCACTTGGGCTGTCAGTCCAGATTTGAAGAGGTTATTTTACGACGATGTCGTATTGGCCATAGTAGATATACTCATTCATATCTTTTAAAAGGTGAGGATCCTCCATTTTGGATCCCTTGTGATGAGAGAGTCACGGTCAAGCATATTCTGCTTGACTGTGTTGAATTCTCCATCAAAAGGGATAAATATGTTACAGTTAAAACAATGAAGGATCTTTTTACCAACGTTAATTCTCATTTTATTATAGGTTTTTTAAAAGAAATTGATTTTTTGGGTGAATTTTGAATAGTATGTTTCTGTAAATAGATGTATTTTAATGATTGGTAGTTTGAATTAGTAACTTGAATTGTTAGTGGCTGTACCCTCAAAGGGGGTTGAAGTATTGTAAAGTTATTGTCCTCCTGAGAGGGTACGTAAGTCCACAAGCAGTGAAAGTAAATTCTAAATTTCCAGGTTTTTAATCGTAGAATAAATGTCTTTTTATTGTATGGCTAGATCTCACAAATTGCTGACGGCTGAGGGAATGATGTAAATCCAGCTAGGGTCCATGCAGGCAGCAGGTAGTCCCCATGGTCCCTAGTATGGTGATCTACCTGCAGTTGTTAGCAATCTATAGCCCATTTTTACATTGTATTGTCCTGTATAGATAAATTGTTTTAGGTATAGGTACTAGTTTTATATTATAATCTGTGATATCCTAGTTGTTTTTCTGTCCTTCGCTGACAGATTTCATAATAGACATATATTTCATTCTAGTATTGAATGTTCTCGTCACGATATGGCTGAGATATTGCCGATGTGACGTTAAGTATTAACTCACTCACTCACTGAACGCAAACGTTTTATATTCTTCACCTCACCTGCAATGCCATATATGCCCTTAGAGATTACAAAAGGGTTTAGTTTAAGTGGTGTCTTGTCTACAGTACTGAGAACCAGGAAACGTGGCCAATTGTCTGTTGAGTTGGATGACCTCTGTTCATTATCATTGTCGAGCTGACGTTTGTTTTTGTTTTTTTGTTGGGGTTTGGTAGTCCATGGTAAGATTATTTTGATTCATCATCGGAGTATCACAAGGACAATGCTAATTGCAAGTGGGTTTCCTACTTGCAGCACCAAGGATACCCCGATGATATACTCCAGCAGAAAAATTAATAATTAATAATTCTACCAGATTGGCCCATGAGCCACCGCCTTCTGACACTGGCATGTAGGCAAATTTTCTCAATTTAAAAACAAAACAAAGAAACCATATGTATCATAGCATATGTATGTATGTATATTTAAATATTGTGTTGAAATTAATACCAAGCCAAACAATGATCGAACAATGAAATTTAGTGTTCAGGGCTCGGCATGACCAGTCGATTGGTTGAACCGGGCCCATTCAACCACCTTTCTAGGCGAAGTCAGGGCCAAAGTGGTGTATTGAGCAACAGGGACACGGTTACAGGCCCCTATTGCCCTCAACCACCAGGATCCCTTTCTCCGCCGACACAGGGCCGCAACCCACGGCAAACGGGTTGATGGACCAAATATCCCCCCGGGTCCACTACGGGGCTGTCGGCGAGCTCTTAGCGTTACCCAGCACCCACCACGAGGAGGTGGCTTGCCACGGGTGCCTACCTAAACCTGGACGTGATCATACGGATCCATTCAATTATCGTCCGATTTCATTA
This sequence comes from Haliotis asinina, assembly GCF_037392515.1. Taxonomy (NCBI): domain Eukaryota; kingdom Metazoa; phylum Mollusca; class Gastropoda; order Lepetellida; family Haliotidae; genus Haliotis; species Haliotis asinina. The sequence goes on along the minus strand of NC_090280.1, from coordinate 49,425,439 downwards.
ACTAGCTGTGTTTGCAAGAACATGGAACGCATGATAAATAATCGACTTGTTTGGTACTTGGAAACAAATAACCTTATCACAGATCTACAATGTGGTTTCCGTAAAAACAGAAGTGCAGTAGACCACTTAGTGCGTTTAGAATCATTTGTAAAAAACGCACTGATTAATAAACAACATGCCGTGTCTATCGTTTTTGATCTTGAGAAGGCACAAACTGGAAATATGGCATTCTGAGAGATTTACATGATTTTGGTTTGCGCGGTCGTTGGCCTGAATTCATAGCCAAATTCTTAAATAACAGACAATTTGAAGTCCGCGTAGGTTCTACCCTGGCTTATCATTACAACCAGGATCAGGGTGTTCCACAAGGCAGTACTGTTTCAGTCACACTTTTTAGTATAAAGATAAACAGTTTATCAAAAGTTTTAAACTATTCAATTGATGGATCGTTATTTGTGGATGATTTTAATATTTCTTGTCGTGGGAAAAATATGAATACTGTTGAACGGCAATTGCAGATGTGTTTAAACAGGATTAATAAATGGTGTCTTGAAAACGGCTTTAAATTTTCTAAATCGAAAACTAACTGTACACATTTTTGTCGTATATATAAACCACATAAAGAGCCTGAAGTATCTCTAGATGGCACACCAATTAAAGTTGTGACGGAAGCTAAGTTCTTGGGTCTCATTTTTGACTCACACTTAACGTTTTTAAAGCATATTAAGTCACTTAAAACTAAATGCCTGAAAGCACTTGACTTGTTGAAAGTGGTTTCAAATTCAAAATGGGGAGGGGATGTTACGACGCAAATTGTAATAACGCGGCAAAATGTAATAACACCGCGGCAAATTGTAATATCGCGGCAAATTGTAATAAAAAGTGCGGCAAATTGTAACAACTGAAACTGCGGCAAATTGTAATAACGCTTGCGGCAAAATGTAATAAAATACATTTCATTGCCTATTATGCAAGGGAACATCCACAATGTTAAAGTGTCAGACTAAGCTTCATGATAATCAAAACCTGGACAGTGAAAACATCGCACTTTCGAAAATTAGAACAAACAGGGGCAAATTGTAATAACACACGTGGCAAATTGCAATAACATCTCTCAATTCTTCTAATCTCTAAAGAAAGTCGAAATCCAACCTTTCTTCGTCTTCATCACGATCACATGTCACCACTCATATGTTAATAGAAATGAACTATTTTTTTTCAAAATTTCTGAAGTCAGTCAAAGTCGGGTACTGTATCTTGTACCAAAGTGCGTGTAAATTGTAATAACAAGTGCGTCAAATTGTAATAAACTGCGGCAAATTGTAATAACAGACGCAGCAAATTGTAATCAACTGCGGCAAATTGTAATAAACTGCGGCAAATTGTAATAACAGACGCGGCAAATTGTAATACCAGGTGCGGCAAATTGTAATAACATCTCTCATTCCTGTTGTACTTTCCAAGGAAAGTTGGACCATGCAGATAGCAGAGGTACTGTAAGTCCCAGTGGTCCCTAGTATGGTGATCTACCCTCTCTTGTTGACAATCTATGGTCCGTTTTATATTGCACCGTGGAAATAGTGATACTATCATTTTTTAAAGTTTCGACGCTAGTTTTAATACTAACCGTGATAGTCTAGTGGTTTTACTGTCCTTCGTCGTCAGGTTCTTCATAACATGCATATATATTTCGTTTTTTTGCCTCGTATATTCTCTTACGATATGGCTGCGATATTGCCGATGTGAGGTTAAATATTAACTCACTCCAAAGAAAGTCGAATTCCAACCTGTGTTCGTCTTCATCATAGTCCCATCCCACCACTCATATGTTTAAAAAAATACACACTATTTTATCCAAATCCCACTCGAAAGTCCACACTCGACGTCGGTTACTGTAACCTGTACCAAAGTGCGGCAAACTGCAATAAACTGCGGCAAATTGTAATAAGATCTCTCCATCCTTCTAATCTCTAAAGAAAGTCGAAATCCAACCTTTCTTCGTCTTTATCGCGATCACATTTCACCACTCATATGTTAATAGAAATGAAAAATACAAACTGTATTTTTCAAAATCACTGAAGTCCACAGTCGAAGTCGGGTACTGTATCTTGTACCAAAGTGCGTGTAAATTGTAATAACAAGTGCGGCAAATTGTAATAAACTGCGGCAAATTGTAATAACAGACGCGGCAAATTGTAATACCAGGTGCGGCAAATTGTAATAACATCTCTCATTCCTTGTACTTTCCAAGGAAAGTTGGACCATGCAGATAGCAGAGGTACTGTAAGTCCCAGTGGTCCCTAGTATGGTGATCTACCCTCTCTTGTTGACAATCTATGGTCCGTTTTATATTGCACCGTGGAAATAGTGATACTATCATTTTTTAAAGTTTAAGTTGTAATAACAGGTGCGGCAAATTGTAATAAACTGCGGCAAATTGTAATAACAAGTGCGGCAAATTGTAATAACAGACGTGGCAAATTGTAATAAACTGCGGCAAATTGTAGTAACAGACGTGGCAAATTGTAATGCCAGGTGCAGCAAATAGTAATAACATTTCTCATTCCTTATAATTTCCAATGAAAGTCGAATTCCAACCTGTGTTCGTCTTCATCACGGTCCCATCCCACCACTGATGTGTTTAAAAAAATCTAAAAAATACACACTATTTTCTCCAAATCCCACTCGAAAGTCCACACTCGACGTCGGTTACTATAACTTGTACCAAAGTGCGGCAAATTGTAATAAACTGCGGCAAATTGTAGTAACAGACGCTGCAAATTGTAATACCAGGTGCAGCAAATTGTTATAACATCTCTCATTCCTTATAATTTCCAATGAAAGTCGAATTCCAACCTGTGTTCGTCTTCACCACGGACCCATCCCACCACTCTTATGTTTAAAAAAATATTATAAATAATACACACTATTTTATCCAAATCCCTTAAGTCCACACTCGAAGTCGGGTACTGTAACTTGTACCAAAGTGCGTGTAAATGGTAATAACAAGTGCGGCAAATTGTAATAAGAGGTCCGGCAAATTGTAATAACAGACGCGGCATATTGTAATAAACTGCGGCAAATTGTAAAACCAGGTGCGGCAAATTGTAATAAGATCTCACATTCCTTGTAAGTTAAAACGAAAGTCGAATTCCAAGTATTAATAGTAATAACAGCTTTTATTCATTTTTAATTCCTGAGTAACTAGAACACTGATTTCAATGTCCTCAATGCCGATTTAATAGGGAGATAACGGGAATATTCGTCTCTATTTCTATAATTTATACCCAGTAACAGGTACATGTGTAATTGAATGTTCGTGAATTTGAATTAGACAGGGTAGAATCGCCATGATATAATATTTATTATATTTATTATATTTATTATAAAAACATTAGGTATTTTGACATAGTGAGTCGACTTCAAAACATTGAATCCATAAACGCATATATGACATTTTCAATGAACAAAATTAAAGGTCCTTTGTTTGTTCCACATTACCGTGGTCACCTCCGAGTACATTCATGTAGAACTAAAACAGACAACAGTTACTGACTCTTGCAAAGTCTGTCATATGTAATCCATCACTTACGTGGAGGGGTTGGTGCGGTTATTTGTAAGAAAATATGTGGAATTCTATGAAATTGTAGTGTAGTGAAAACTGTAGTGATTTTAGTGAGGTGCTTTGTCATAAGTGACTTCTTTCATATTGCAATAAGTGTCCATTTCACGTGAAGGGTCACAATCATGTTCCAATGATCAATACACCCAAGGCATTTCCTCGATGCGGTCATTCATACTTACATTGCTCAGGGATGAGTTATGGCGACATTTAAATCATGTTTCAGCAACAGGACTACGTCCAAACCATAAACTTACATGGTTCCAACATGTCATGTCAATCCAATAATTTCGATAACGCTGAGCAACACATGATAGTATGGAGTCTTTCAAACACTACTTTTTCCAAAATATGTCTTTTATTGTGTACCACCCACACGGATTCTTTTCTATAATTAACCACGCGTTGATCCACTTTATATGACTCACAATTCGTTTGAGTTCTATTGCTACGCCGCTTCCTTTACCATAGTTCATTATTAGTTTTCGCACACTTACAATTCTTTCAAGAGTGATATGTGGGCAGTAAATTCGTGGTCGCAGATGGAGAAATGACTTAGTATGTGAACGAAATTGATGTGAAACTTGCAAGAAAGATAATATTGTTTTGCACAATAATCGGTCAGAAGATTGAAGGGCTTTCTGTAAAGACAGTTCAATAATAAGACACACAACTTCGTTTGGTAAGTCAGCAAAAGCAGCTTGTTCATATTCTTGTGGAACATAATCAATACCTTCCATATTGAGATCTTCTTCGCTTGAGAACTTCCTCGTCGCTACTATTCTGGTCTCGTGTTGGTGTTGCATTTTCACTTGCTTCCGTTTCTAAAAGCTCCTGATCAATGGGTGAACTATCTTGTCGTGGGACATTCTGTTCTCTGTCGCTGCTGTTTGTCGTGCCAGAGCCTTGTTCAGTGAGCAAACAATGATCTTGCTCTTCATCGCTGTGTAAGGTTTCTGTTGACGCGCCCTTTCTGTTCCCGTCCAAGTCATAATCATCACATTTTTCTTCATCACTGCCGTTGTCATCAGACACTTGCTTTGACTCCCCAGTGTCTGTAGATTCCTGCTCAGTGTCTGCAGATTCCTGCTCAGTGTGTGGAGAATGCCCTTGTTCTTCGTTGCTGGTACGTTTTCCGTACAAGCTTTGTCTTGAATTTTCCGCTCTGATTCCTTCGAATTCAGATGAACAACGGTCATCACATGGTGATGATGAATCACGGGAATTGAATTCTTTATCGTCACTGTTGTTAACAGACTCCTGTCTTGGCACATCTGTTGTTTCTGTTCGTAATGGATGTTGATAATCATATACTGGTACTTGCTCTTCATTTGGAGTCCCATGCACCTGCAGTGCAAGATAGTGTTCGCCTTCTTCTTCAGCAAAATGACCAAGATTGAGAGCGTAAATGGCTACACTGTCCGTGGGAACGATATTAACTGTTGCATCTATGCCAAGGGATGAATGCACAATTATGTTGACATTAAACACATCTGAGACCGATTGTAGTGTTATATGGTCACCGTAGGTACCAGCTTCTAGCATACCAGCTATATATGTGTCCCATTCTTCACCGGTATAAAGTTCCAAGGGAAATCCATCTGGTGTATAGGGATGCTCTATGAGATAACTCACTACCTGTTCCCGAAGTGTCCTAGAGGAACGGAATATACCAATCTTTGCTAAAAGGTGACATAAGGCTGCAAACTGACAGTCGCCGTTTCCTGGGGGGTCGTAAACGATGTGCCTATAGATGCAAATGGTCTATCCGTGTCCAACAGTGGTATACGATACTTCGCTCGGTGTTGCGTTGTGATCTGGACGTCGCTCTTTGCTTTCGTTTTACTTCAGCATCAATTGTGGAACTTGACAACTTATCGACTGACATCCATTCGGACGTGTGCTCTTCTCCTGTTATAGGATTTGTGAATGAAATCATATACATCGATGATTTTAACTTCCGTGCAAGTATTTTCCCTTTTACAATGTGCTGTTTCTTGGGAGCCAGTTTTCCCTTTTTTGAACTATATTTGCATAATACATCGTCACCAACACTGTACACTGACGGGGGATATAGTCTTCGTTGTCTAGCCACACTGCGTCTATTTGATTTCTTTGTCGCTACTTCAGCACGCTTTCTGGCCTGAGTAGCGTATTTACTTTGCTTCAATCTGTCCATGGCATTACGTTCTTCAGTATTTTCATTCACAATATCAGCATTGAAGTCATCTGAATCCATGTCTACAACAATGTTGGATTTTCTTCCGAAGTACACTTCAAATGGACTCTGCCAACCTAAACATTCCTTCTTTTCATTATTCATTATTGAGGCATATCTCCGCAAATGTGATGTCCAGTTCACACCCTTGGCGCCCATAGTTACAAAGTCATACATTATCTTCTTTCTCAGTTGTCTGTGTGATCTCTCCACCTTTCCTTGAGACTGGGGATAGTACGGTCTACTGCGTATTGGTTTTATTTTAAGGTTTTTACAAAGTTCATTTACATGCCCCTTAAATTCGACACCTTGGTCCATCTGCAACTTCCTAGGTGAGTCATGTTCTTCATAGATTACACGTAAAGCACTGGCTACACCCCTGCTCTTCTTTGTTAGCAACGCCACAAGCCATGTGTATCTACTGAAAACATCCACAAGAGACAGTATGAACTTATAAGTTTTGCCTTGCCATCTAACAGCATTTCTGCTGAAATCTACGAGATCCACTTGATGGTGGGATTGCACACACTTTGCCCTGACTGGTCTGATGATAGCTTTATTTGTAAACTTAGCAGTGTAGCAGTGTGGATGGCATATTTCTCTTTCGTGCGTAGTTCTCTCCGTATGGATCTTTCCGTAAGTCCTGACATGGAATCAGCTGCCAAATGCCATAGCTGATGGTATCCTGCTGATTTCTGACTATGAAATGCATGTTCGACAACCTTAGCAACATCCGTTCGTTTCACCACTGGCTTCCCTCTAAAATACAGTATATTGTTTGGCTCGGTGCCTGCGGAGAAGTCCTGTTTCCTTCTCCAATACCGGACAATGGCGTTTCGCTGACCTCTGGTTCTTACGGCAACTGGCGTTTGAAAAGTACCTTGCACAAGTGAGAGAATAGTATCATATGTTTCCTCGTCAAAACAATGCGTGTAATCCTTTCCTCTTGCGTTGCAGTTCAAAGTCAGGCAGCACACAACTGCTACAACGAATATTTGCATGGTTGAAAATGTCCGCGCAACTTGCACAAAGTCGAGATCAGTGAAAAACTTCCTTCGGCATCAATATGCGGACATCTTGGACAACACTGGAAAAAAACCCAACTTACTTGTGAATTTAGACATGCATTGATGCAAAGGTAAAAGTGAAAGCATGTAAAATCAGAAATATGTCTCATACTAAATGTATATATAATACGTTTTGAATATGTGGACAAATACAGCTGCCCCTACCCTGCCAAGGATGTCTACACTTGCAAATGTCTTGGAAATTTATTCGACATGTGGTGATGTGATTATCGCTAATACATGTGAGATTCGTCAACAGTGTTCTATGTACAAGCGGTGAAAGTTGTGTTGAATGTGGTTTATTGCATATTGTTTTGTGATATGCTGTCAGTTTATATATCTATATGTGAATGATGATCATTTGACACACCCAAATGTAACTCCAGTCTATGACTACTTAGAGAATAATTTTATGTGATATTATCTGTATTTATTTAAACGTATTTAGAAGTGGTCAATGTATATGACTTGGAATCCTCCACTTCATGCTGTACATTTTGTAGCATGGAGCGGTGTTTCCGTAAGCAGTTATGCTTGTTCACAAATCCAAATTCACGAAAATAACGACATTTATAATGGCATAAATTACGCTTTAATGACTCATGTAATGGTACAAATGTACATACTGGACAAAATCAGGTAGGAATATTTGTAAATTTTAAATAATGATCTATTAATTCATGAACGCACTCATAAAATATATCAGTCATAAAAATAGCAGCATCCCTAACATAATTTGTCCAGTATATAATCGCTATGTTACTATGCATCCTATCAGCCTGTTTACAATTTGTTGATCATACTCTTCTATTGACCCTATTGTTTTGGGAGGGAGGGCCGTAGTGTATCATTTAATCTTCCATTCATTCACATATGCACTTCTTTCTTCAATTCTTCTTCTTTATTTCATTGATTCATTCACATAATTCTTGCTCTTAATTGTTACTATAATTCATCCATTGTAAAATTCCGACTGATACAATAAACTGACTGAAGTTCTGTCCAGGGATAATCTACAACGTATATACTCTGTATAGTTTCCCTGGTTAAACACAACTGAAGTTGCACTGGGAACGAGCCATGTCACTGTGCGCGTTTGAGCATGACGAGGCACACGTTTATTAGTATAAATGGTAAAGAAAGCAAGCGAGTGACCTATCCCTGTTGTAGAGTATCCCTGGTATGTAATAGCTCACTGGCTTCTATTCTCGATTCACCGCGAAAATGGACTAAACTGTGCGGATAGACACTTCACTCACTCATTCGTTTAATGGGAAACATACCGTTGGTTGGGAGGTATTTGCAAGTAATAGTGATAGTTTTAGGACTTATGTTAGGCTGTTTTTGAGGTGTTTTTGAAATATGACCTATCGCCGATCTGTTCTGCACGGCGTTGTGTGAGTGTTTCTAGTTATTTCTTCAAAACATTTGTCACATACACCTTATTTTCTTATGAGCGGAATACACTATCAGGTGAAATATGTTTCCAAGTAATAGTTACAGTAAATGTTAGGGTGCATTTGAGGTGTGTGAAAAATCTGACATATCTCTGATTTGATATGATCAGCCATCGAAATATTACATTGCGTTGTTTCAGTGTTTCTACTTATTATTCTAAAACTTCTTTCACATACAGCTTTAATTTTTGTGATCGATCTGATCCGCTACTGCTTCTTGAAGGTTAAAACTTCTTTCTTTCTTGAGGATCTTATTATTTGACAAACCTGGAATAGTTCTGTGATAGTTTTAAGCTTACTTGTGTGACACTGTCAATTAACATTTTGTTAATGTCCATGCTATTCTTCACATGCAATAAGATATCTGAATTAATTATTAATGTAAACAGAAATGTCTCACAGTAGATATTTTAAAGAGGACAGCTGATGTCAATACTTGTTATAGAGAAACTTCATGTGTTCCAGCGAACTTTAACATGTTTTCGGAGGAATGGCCGTGGTGTATCATTTATCATTTATTCTTTCATTCATTCATACTTATTGCCTTATTCTTTTTCTTTACTTCTTTCATTCACTCACATATAATTCTTGCTCGTAATTCTAACTATAATTCATTCATTCAGCCAGTTTATTGTATCAGTCGGAATTTTACAATGAATGAATTGAAGGATTATAGTAAGAATTAAGGGCAAGAATTATGTGAATGAATTAAAGAAAGAAAGAAAATGAATACTATAAAGAAGTACATATGTAGATGAATGAAAGAATAAATGACAGACTGCGGCCTTCCCTCCCAAAACTTGTTAAAGTGAGTGAGTGAGTTAATATTTAACGTCACATCGGCAATATTTCAGCCATATCGTGACGAGAACATTTCTATATTGAAATGAAATATGTATACATTATAAACACCTGTCGTCAAAGGACAGTAAAACAACTAGAATATCGCAGTTACAATTAAAACTAGTGTGCAGAGTTAAAACAAATACCACTATTTGGACAATACAATATAAAATACGGGCTGTAGATCGCCAACAACTGAAGGTAGATCACCATACTAGGGACCATGGGGACTTACATTGCTTTTGCAACCTGCATGGACCCTAGCTGGATTTACACCATCCCCTCAGCCGTTGGTGATTGTAGGAAAATGTAGCCGAAATTTAAAATGACAAAAATACTACGATTAAAAAATTGGTCAGTTTTGATTTCACTTTGAAAGTTTTGGGACTTACGTATCCTCTCAGGGGGACAATAATTTTACGCTACTTTAACCCCCTTTGAGGGTACAGCCACTAACAATCGCAGTTGACAATTCTTACCACCATGGTTAAAATATCAGCTTTCTATTTACAAAACATATTCTTCAAAATTTATGTAATAATTCTATTTCCTTTAAAAATTCAATGATTAAATGATAATTAACATTAAAAAGATCCTTCATTGTTTTGACATTAAAATATTTATCCCTTGTGATGGCAAAATCAATACAGTCAAGCAAGATATGCTTGACCGTGATTCCTTCATCACAAGGGATACAAAACGGAGGATCCTCACCTTTAAGTATATATTCGTGAGTGTATCTAGTATGGCCAATGCGACATCGTCGCATAACAACCTCCTCAAATCTGGACTGACAACCGAAGTAGGTGTAACCAATATACGGTTTTATTTCATGTAATTTATTAACACCCATTTGGGTGCCCCACTTCTTCTGCATTAGATCACGGATATAAGATCTAATTGTAGCTTTATAGTCTGAGTATGGAATCAGAAGTGGTGTCACAGATTTGTTGAGTGCTGCCTTAGCAGCAAGATCGGCCATTGTGTTGCCAGAAATGCCAACGTGGCTTGGTAACCAACAAAAGAGGATGTCGCATTGGCCAGTAGCAAGATCATTATACAATTCAATAATGTCAATTAAAAGTGGATGTTTACATGATAGGTTTTTAATAGCCTGAAGGCAAGAAAGAGAGTCGGAATAGATTATGTACTGTTTATGTTTAGGATGTCTTTGAATATATTTAAGAGCTGTTAATATGGCGTTAGCTTCTGCAGTGAAAATAGAACTGTTATCTGGTAGTCTAGAAGATATTGTTCTGGATCCAATGACAGTGGCACAAGCTACTGCGCCATCGTCCTTGGACCCATCTGTAAATAAGGGTTTGTAATTGCTATATTTAATTTTTAATTGATTATATTCTTGTTTATATTGTAGTTCATTAGTTTCTGATTTTTTAAATGTGGTTAATGTTAGGTCAACTTGTGGCCTAACCAACTGCCAAGGGGGAGAAGAAAGAAGGCGGGAAGGAGCTATGATTTCCAGCTCAATGCCGGCCGAAGAAAGAAAGGGTTTAATTCTATGCCCTAGAGGCGGAACAAGAGAAGATTTCTTGTTGTATAAATCCTCATGAAGGGGATTGAACACACAATTATAGGCAGGGTTTAATTTATGAGCGTATAATTTGGAAATATATTGTAAAGACAATTTTATACGGCGTTGTGTAAGAGATGGTTCATCGGCCTCAACGTAGAGACTGTCAACAGGTGAGGTTCTGAACGACCCAAGACACAGTCTTAGACCTTGGTGGTGGATAGAATCAAGAAGTTTAAGGTTGCTTTTACAGGCACCACCATATACGATGGAGCCATAATCGAGTTTTGAACGGACCAGTGATCGATATAAGTGTAAGAGAGTATTTTGATCCCCTCCCCACTTTGAATTGGAAACAACTTTCAACAAATCTATTGCCTTCAGACATTTAGCTTTAAGGGATTTAATGTGTGGTAAGAAGGTTAAATGAGAATCAAAAATTAAACCCAAGAACTTGGCCTCCTTTACAACTTTGATGGGTGTGCCATTTAAAGATAGTTCAGGGTCCTTATGCGGCTTATATTTTCTACAAAAGTGTATGCAATTAGTTTTGGACTTAGAAAATTTGAACCCGTTTTCAAGACACCATTTATTTATTTTATTTAAACACAGCTGTAGTTGCCGTTCAATAGTACGCATATTTTTACCACGACAAAAAATATTAAAATCATCCACAAAAAGTGATCCATCAATTGAATCATTTAAAACCTTGGATAAACTGTTGATTTTAATGCTAAATAAAGTGACAGACAAAATACTGCCTTGAGGGACACCCTGATCCTGGTTGTAATGGTCAGACAGGGTTGTACCCACGCGGACTTGAAATTGCCGGTCATGTAAAAACTGTGATATAAAAAGAGGCAAACGGCCTCGCAAACCTAAATCATGGAGATCCTTCAAAATGCCATGTTTCCAGGTTGTATCATAAGCTTTTTCAAGATCAAAGAAAATTGATACAGCATGTTGTTTATTGACTAGAGCATTTTTAACAAAGGATTCTAGACGTACCAAATGATCAATGGTACTACGATTTTTCCTGAAACCACACTGAATATTTGTTATAAGGTTATTGGTTTCAAGATACCAGGTTAATCTGTTATTCACCATACGTTCCATGGTTTTACAGACACAACTCGTTAAAGAGATTGGTCTGTAATTAGACGGATCAGAATGATCCCGGCCAGGTTTTGGAATGGGAACTACAATGGCATTACGCCAAGACGCTGGGAAATTCCCCGAAGTCCATATGGTATCAAATATACTTAGCAGTGTTTCCAAACACGACTCGGGCAAATGCTTCAAGAGCTGATAGTGGATATCATCAGCTCCTGTTGCTGTATCATGAGCCTGCTCAAGGGCGGTATTGAGCTCATGGAGTGAAAATAATTCATTATAATCTTCACCATTGTCTGAGGTAAAATTGATTTTTTTCTTTTCCTGTTGTTTCTGATACTTTTGAAACTCAGGAACATAATTTGATGAAGATGAGTGTTTGGCTAAAGTTTCACCAAGTTTATTTGCAATGTCAGTTTTATCAGTTAAAAGATTATCACAATCCTTCAGATGATTAACAGTGGATGTTGATCCTTTGCCCTTAATTCTTTGGACCATGTTCCACACTTTGGACATAGGTGTGCGTGAGGTTATTTTGGAAATATAATTCCTCCAAGACTGACGTTTATTCTGTCGAGCCTTGGCATTTGATATTTTAACTTGATCCAAATTATGAACAGTAGGATGTTTGCGGAAATATTTTTCTGCTTTCTTCCTACACTTTCTGGCCTGTTTACATTCACTATTAAACCATGGCTTCCGAATATGTGGAATTGCAGAGGACTTTGGTATAGTTTGGTCAGCAATGGTGTTCAGTATATCTGAAAATAACTGTACAGGATTTTCGCTGTTCGCTAAAACATCATGTGTTAAGTGATCAGTACATAGAGTCTTATATAATGACCAATCAACCCTGGCGAAGTTCCTTCTTGATACAGGTGGATCATCACCAGGGCTGATGAATTTGAGAATAGTGGGGAAGTGATCACTCCCACACAGGTCATCATGAACCATCCATTCGAATTCATTATATATGGTTGAATCACAGAGTGATAAATCCAGGGAAGAATATGCTCCCGTAGCTGGGTGTAAATAGGTGTTTGAATCATCATTGAAAATGCAGAGATTATTATCTGATGTAAATTCCTCAAGGATTTTACCTCTGTTGTTAGAATGAACACTTCCCCAAAGCGGATTGTGTCCATTCAAATCGCCCATGATGATACATGGCTTTGGTAGCTGGTCATACAGATTCTGTAGATCCGTGAGACGGATATGAGAAGATGGAGGTATATATAAGCTGCATAGAGTCAATGCAATATGCAGGGTCAGTCGAACAGCTACAGTTTGAAGATTGATATGAAGTGGGACAGGGCTATGGATTATACCTTGTCGTACCAAAATAGAAGCACCTCCAGTTGCTTTATCTCCTGGAGGAGAAAAAGAGTGATAATCACTATATTGTCGTAGATGCAACGTATCTGTATTTTTCATATATGTCTCTTGAAGACATAGTGCTGACGGTTTAAAATCCTGTATCAACAAGTGGATCTCATTGAAGTTATTCTTCAATCCTCTGCAATTCCACTGGATTATATTGGTCAGTTGAGTCATGGTGCCTCAATGGGTGAACGTTCTCGTGAATGGGAGGAGTAGCTAGACTTTCGCCTGTCCTGCGGGGACAGAGTGATTTCCATATCGAGAGGTCCAAATGAATTTTGAAGAGGAACCTCTGAAGGAGAAGACACAGTAGATGGTACGTTTCTATTTAATTTTTTGCCTTTCTTCTTTTTGGATAGATCACTGGATGACTGTGAAATGGTACATTGTGAAGAAGTCGTTTCTGATGGCTCAGTTGGAATGTCTGTCTGAGATCCAGACGTCGACATAGTAACTGGGGCAGTAAGTTTTGGGGATGGAGAAGTTGATGACGAAACAGGTTTTTCAGACTTGACCCATGTCAAGTCTGTCTGACAAGAAACGGATGAAGTTATCACAGATCGAGATACTGTAGCAGAGTAGCTTTTAGTCAGTTGGGGTGTCGCCTGAATTTTTATCAATTTCTTTGCCTCCAAGTAAGAAATATTGTTTTGACATTTTATTTTCATAATTTGGGATTCCATTTGCCACACTGGACAAGACTTTGATGATGCAGCATGTTTACCATCACAGTTGCAACATCTGAAATCCTCCTGACAGTTAGTGCCATCATGTTTGTCACCACAACGATGACATATTGCAGAGTTGCGACAAGAGTTGGAGCCATGCCCAAACTTTTGACATTTGTAACATCGAAGTGGAGTAGGGACATACACCTCCACGCCGATGTTGAAATAGCCTGCCTTTATCGACTCCGGAAGTGATGAACTAGCAAATGTCATCAGATATGTGTTTGTATTGATAACTGAACCATCTTTCCTTATCGTGAAACGTTTCACTGATGTTACCATCTGATCCTTTAACTCTGTAGCAATTTCTTCTTCAGACATGTCGGACAAGCAACGAGCCCTGTCACGAACAATGCCTCGACAAGAGTTTAGTGTTCTGTGCACAGACACAGCAACCTCAATATTAGCAAATGTTTTTATTGATAGCAAATTGAGAGATTGCTGTCTCCGGGCACACTCCACAAGAAGTGAACCACTGGGGAGACGGGTGACATTGTTTACTTCACCGCAAATGCCAGAAATGGCCTTTGAAATGGCAAACGGATTTAATTTTATTGGAAGGAAATTAGTAGCCTCAATGACTAGAAATCGTGGCCAGGAATCATTGTCAGAATTTTGTCCAGCTGAGGGATCCAAATCCTCAAAACGTCTTTTCTTGTCTGAACGAGATGAACCAGCATGTGATAGTGCCATGGCGAAAGTAAAGAATTCAGCACCTCTGCTCCCCACCCACCATGGAGTGTCAACAAGGACGGTGTCAAATAGCACCGGATCTCCGAGATGCAGACACCAGGGATACAGAGGTGTTATACTCCAGAGATAAAGACTTGAAATGCTATGAAAAACTAAAAGAAGAAATGCCAGGCTGGTTCGGCCCATGACATCATTCCCAAGAATCACAGATTTCAGAGGTCTAATATCACCAGATTGGCCCATGAGCCACCGCCTTCTGGCATAAGACTCTAGGCAAGTTCATGTGATCAAAAATTAATACATTCTAGATCAGAAAAACAAGACCCATTGATAATGTATTCTGCAAGTATATTCACCATGCGCAGGGCTTGGCGTGACCAGCCGATTGATAGAATCGGGCCAATTCTATCACCCGTCTAGGTGAAATCAGGGCCAAAGTGGTGTGTTAGGCAACAGGCACACGGTTGCAGGCCCCTGTTGCCCTCAACCACCAGGATCCCTTCTTCCACCGACACAGGGCCGCAACCCACGGCAAACGGGTTGGTGGACCAAATATTCCCCCGGGTCCACAACGGGGGTATCAGCGAGCTCTTAGCATTACCCAGCACCCACCACGAGGAGGTGGCTCGCCACGGGTGCCCAAAACTTGTTAAAGAAAGTATCGCGAGAACACGTGTTAACATCAGCTATCCTTTTAATAAATCTACTTTGAAACATTTTTGTTTACATCAATAATTAATTCAGATATCTTACTGCATGTGGGGAATGGAATGGACATTACAAAAATGTTAACTGACACTGTCACACTGCCCTGTCACAAAGCGTTCTAAAACACCTTTCCAGTATTGTCAAGTAATAATATCAACAAGAAAGAAAGAAGTTATGGAACAATAACCCTCAAGCATCAATGGCTAATCAGATCAGATCGGCAATATGCCATATGTTTCACTCACCTGAAATACACCCTAACATTTTGTTTTAGGTTTTGAAACTATCTGTATTACTTGCAAACATATTTGACCTGATAAGAATTAAAGGTGTGTGTGAAAGATGTTTTTGAGAAATAACTTCAAACACTCATGTAGCAACGGCGTGGAACATTTCAATGGCGCATCAGAACAGATCGACGATAGGTCATATTTTCACCTCCATTTGACCTCCAACAGTTTTTTAAAGTCATACAACTGTTACTATTACTTGCAAGTACCTTTCAACCAAAGGTATGTTTCCCTTCTAAAAATCAAACGATTTTGTGTGTGGAAGATCTATAACATAACGACTTGAAACTTTACTACAAATCTACTGTCCTAATACGGACACTAATACCAAATATTTGACTTAAACCGACAAAATAGTTAACCTATCTTCTACATGTAGGATTTCAGTTGTCACAACACTCAGCGATCTTAATCAGCTGTTGAAAATAAACCGGGCTCAATCTTAAATACTCTGCCACCATATTGGCTAAACTGGTTACGTAACGACTCAAGACATACGTTCAGATGCTTTTCGGGAAGTTTCTTCTCCCCCTCTGTATAGGCTCCGTGGTCGGTGTTAGGATACTGATAAACCTCTCTGACCGGTAAGTTATATCGTTTATGAGTCAAAAGATGCGGTTTTTTCACGTAACAGGATTAAAACTTCAAAACACTATGAAATTTTATCAGCGTGTTAAAAATCTGCTGTCTTCATTGGCAATATCTAATCTAGCTTGGGCATTTGTTATTACAAATAAAAGGACCAAATATTTTCTTTTATTTCATTCCTTTTCGTAACAAGGGATATGCATTTTGTCATGTATCCAGATGCAGAGACCTAACATGCTGTACACTTAATTTCATTTAGGAATATCAAGAGCATTGAACAGTACTAGAAGATTTCACTTTTTCATCTGACACAACGTAGAACAGGTTTATTTCATAAACATGCATTTATTTTAACTGAATGTTTAAGAGAGTGTAATAAAATAACAGGTAAGGTAGAATTTACAATACACTATCTTCAAGTATCGATGTATTTTTAAGAAAAATGTAAATATTAAAGTTGTCACAGGAAAAAAACATTGTGGTCTAGATATAATTAGTTTAATTACTCTTCATGACAATATTGAAATAAATATTAATATGTAAACCATAACAATGTAGCTTGCCATCTGGGAAAACAGAGATTCATTATTTTGTGTTTGAATTGTGCTATCATTATTTGAATTGTGCTATCATTTGTACGCCTAATAGCTGCAATTTTTTAGAATGACTCGTATGCTTTCTGCAAATGGAAATTGCATTGCAGTTTGAATACCTGGCATTTGGTACTCGTCTTATATGTGAGGAGACACTGCTTATGCGCTTAGCATCATGTGTTATTATTGTATATAATGTACCTACTAGTATATAATGTGGTGCTAATTATAGAAACAAAACATGTTGTAAGCTGAATAAAATTATGAGGAAACGTGTCCTCTATGTATTACATAGGTAAAGATTAAAAGCTTACCTGCAGTTCCTTGCATGAGAAAATGATAGCTGTTGACTTCTTACAGAAAGTTCCTTATTCCAGACGAAGAACTGTTACTTGCGTTCTCTCACTGAAGGCTCTTCTCATCCGGTGGATAACTGTTCTGCTGGCTATGGAGTATGATGTAGAAACTTCCATGTGTCTCAATAGTATTTCACTGAAGGTTTCAGATTATATATTGTCTTACCCAATCAATTAAAGGCAAGTAAGATATTGCCACTAATCAGTGTCACCGGTCATTGTTTAATCGGGATTGCCCACCCTTGTGTATATGGGGATGTAATTATGCAAGTGAGATGGAAGGTGTGATTTACAAATTTACGCCACCGACGGATCAAAGGATAAGTTAGCTACTGATTACACACAGAAAGAAAATGCATATATGACCTGTTTTGGGTTATCACCATTTTATCACTCAGAGGTGAATAAGCTTTATTTGGTATACATTGTACGGTGTGGACATCACTTAAGTATTTCGTAGGGCGAGTAGAAAGGTCCTTCGCCCACATACTGAAACTTTATTCGCATGATGAATTATGTATTCCATTCAAACACCTCTTCTCTAGAAACGACTAGAATCGAATCAATATGCATGCATTATCCTTATACTGATTGCTGATAAATAAGAACTGTTTGAATATTTTGTCACCTTTTATATGTTTACGGGCATATGTATTTTCATATAGCTCCGGCCTTCATATCAGCTCCCGGAGCTTGCTGGCCAATCCATTCATAACTTGTGTACTGCCATGAATAAACATATGTTAAAATCCCCTAAAATATATATTGTAACTCTCGTATGTTGTGTTTGTGTCACGTTTGATGTGTTTTGACAGAAGACAGACAGAGCATGATTACATCAACATAGTGTCCATTTCTCTGAAATAATTTGTATATGTGGTACGACTTTGATTGTCAAGTATATGCTCATCCAGCATCTCTCGATCTTTATCGTTCTGTTCTAGCACTCACCTAGTGTCGGAATAGAAACAGAATTTCACTAATTTTACAGTAACTATGTATTAATTAGTCACCCATCGGTGAAATATTTATTGGCCAAAACAGGATTATAAAGGGTAAAGGGTACAAAGTATTTGTTTGAAGTTTAAAAGAGTTTATGGCAAAAGACTACGTGGACAAACGTCCACATGAAACCATAAACACGGGAGTACCATTTCCTGGTGAGTATTTCTTTAACCGACTCGAATCATTTATAAGGTCATTTATAACTGATGTAAGTAACTAAATCTCCCCGGAATATAACAAGGAAGAATTATCATGATTGCAAGGGTAAAAATCAGTTGACAAAGTGTATGGATAATACTTACCGAATATGTTGTAAACATTTTTTATTTAAAATACGTTGAACGAGGATTGGCAAACAAGCAGCAGTATCCTATCGGAATGCCTTTCCATTACATTAGTGCATGGAAACAACAAATATTGAATGTTATTACTCGCCCGTTGAAGATACTGCAGTGTAATATCTTCACTTCAATATTACACTAGTGTAATACCGCTTGACGTATGACGTCAAAATGGTTCAAAGTTGTGATGCCACAATGCTAATATTGATGTCGCGATTTTACTAGACCTTGCTTGACTTGAAAGCTGAGTGTCATCACACTGTAGGCAATTTCGCCGCAGTTTCTGTCAAATTATGTTGGCGAGTAATAAACAAAATATTAAACTCGTTTAATAAAAATGGTATTGCACTGAAGGTCGTTTAGTATCCTCTATATATACAGCATAATAGGTGAACATGCAACTTGCTTATTTAACACCATGGATCATTAAAAAAACTATGAGCTTTTTCTTATATAAGTATGGACAGATTTCACGGTTTATGAGTTTGACATGTTTAAAGACAGAATATAAATTATATCCATGCACACAAAACTACACGTGACATGTGATGTTGGAATCATTAAGACAAGTAATGAAGTACCACGGGAGCAGGATGGATCTACTGAAAGGTAGCTCTCAAGCATGTAAGCATTCACATCACAGCAACAAAGTCTGAGGCGTTTGATCAAACACATCAAACTTAAGTGTTTTTGATGACAGTAATACACTTTTTAACTCACTTGTGGTTTCAATATCGTACATTTTCTCGTGCAAATCGGTCAATTTTTGTGGTATCGTATTAGGATTGCTACGACATATTATAGTTTGATACATGTATATTATATACTGACAATGTATGCCTCGGCCATTAGTTGTTAAAGGTCACATGCAACCAAAAAATCAAGTGTAATTAAAACACATTTATCACTTATTCATAACATATAATATACATTGCTGCTTTTAAAAAAACAAATAAACAAAATTATAAGCGTACAATCTCGATTCAAAAGTGCAATATTTTGCACTTCGGCTTACTTCCCCCGAAACAAAGCCCACGGGAGACCGAACCCAGTCACAGTGGGTGGATATGCACTCAAGTGCAACGACGGCTTCCGATTGGCTGTTTCATTTGCTGATATACATTGTGTGTACAGAAAGATGATCTGTTTGATGGGCATTTTAGAAGTATAGCCAGTCACAAGAAAGTAAGATTCTTTATAGACAACAACTTCTGTTTGTGTACTTGATGCGTCATTTCAGAATGGATTCATATACTGTTGTCAAACAAAATCATATACACTAAAAGAAGTCGTTATCCATGAAGAATGTATATAGAGATGTTGGGTTTGGAAAATACATGTTCTCTGAATTTGCGCTCGATCCAATAAAAAATCATGTCAGTAGAGATGGTAAACTGCTGCGTGGCTGGAATCTGTCATTCATCCAAGTACAAAGCAGGACTTGAAACTGACAAGAGTTTGCACCAGTTTCCGTCAGATCCAGTCATCCGAAAAAAATGAATGTAGTTTGTTTGCAACCCACAGACATAAAAACATGTCATGTGTATCACACGTGCCTAATTACATAATGTGGCAGAGACCGGACTCGGGGGCACGAGTCATAAATCAACTTATTTTCTTTATGTCGTATAGTCTGATAGGTGTTAAGTTCAAATTGCACGTGGTCAATGATTGAAGCGGTGTATTGCATGTTGTCTTTAGCAGACGGCCAGGCAGACATATAGGTGTGTATAAACCAGACACTGAGCCTTCTCTGTGACAGAGACTGCTTACCACAATCAACAAGTTTTTTACGTAACGAGTAGATTATGTACTTGTTTGTGTACACAACCAAGATCAGACTACTGCTCACGAACCCAGACGCTGGGCATGCATACTGTTTCAAGCTCCGCGAACCTATTCACTGCGCATGCGTTATTGACGCAGCACAGCACAGCTGTTGAAACCAGTTTTCCCCCCAGCGCTGGGGGGAATTTAGTGAAACGTTTGAAGTCCGATTTCGCGGGCTTTTTTTTTCATCGCGTTTTTTTCAACTTTATAGTTTGAATTGGCATTTTTTATGATTTGTTTCGGTAAGTGCATACCGAAAGGTACCAGAATATCCAAAGTTGTGTTGTACGTTGCATGCGACCTTTAAGCAAAATCACCTTTAAGTGAAAATGATGGCAACAGTTAACCCCAAACTAGCTCAAAAATGGTTAACTGGATCTAAAATGCATCCATGTATAATGATGGTAAATTGACATTTTTGTAGCCAACTAAGCTATACTGCATATAAATCATACAGGTCCCTTGTATGAAGAGGCGGGACAAGAGAAGACTTTTTGTTGTATAAATCCTCATAAAGGGGATTGAAAACACAGTTATATGCAGGGTTAGAATGATTAGAGTATAATTTAGTAATGTATTGTAAAGCAAACTTTATACGTCGCTGCTCAAGAGAAGGTTCATCAGCCTCAGCATAGAGACTGTCAATAGGTGAAGTTCTAAAAGATCCAAGAGAAAGTCTCAGACCTTGATGATGGACAAGATCAAGAAATTTAAGATTGCTTTTGCAGGCTCCCCCGTAAACGATTGAGCCATAATCAAGTTTAGAACGAACTACTGATCGATAGAGATGGAGAAGGGTAGCTTGGTCCCCTCCCCATTTTGAATTTGAAACAACTTTCAACAAGTCAAGTGCTTTCAGGCATTTAGTTTTAAGTGATTTAATATGTGGTAAAAAAGTTAAATGTGAATCAAAGATTAGACCCAAGAACTTGGCTTCCTTCACAACGTTAATGGGCGTCCCATCTAGAGACAGTTCGGGGTCTTTATGGGGTTTGTATTTACGACAAAAATGTATGCAGCTAGTTTTCGATTTAGAAAATTTAAAGCCGTTTTCAAGACACCATTTATTAATTTTGTTTAAACAAAGCTGCAGTTGCCGTTCAATGGTATGCATATTTTTCCCACGACAAAAAATATTAAAATCATCCACAAATAACGATCCATCAATTGAATCGTTTAAAACTTTTCATCAACTATTTATCTTGATGCTAAAAAGTGTGACAGACAGAATACTGCCTTGTGGAACACCCTGATCCTGATTGTAATCATCAGACAGGGTAGAACCCACTCGAACTTGAAACTGTCTGTTATTTAAAAAGTTGGCAATAAATTGAAGTAAACGACCTCGGAAGCCGAAGTCATGTAAGTCTTTTAAAATACCATATTTCCAGGTTGTGTCATATGCTTTTTCGAGATCAAAAAAGATAGACACAGCATGTTGTTTATTAATTAGTGCGTTTTTAACAAATGATTCTAAACGCACTAAGTGATCGACAGTACTTCTGTTTTTACGGAAACCACACTGTACATCAGTTATAAGGTTATTTGTTTCCAAGTACCAAACAAGTCGATTATTTATCATGCGTTCCATGGTCTTGCAAACACAGCTCGTTAACGAAATCGGCCGATAGTTGGATGGATCGGTATGATCACGTCCAGGTTTAGGTATGGGTACTACTATGGCGTCACGCCATGATGAAGGAAAGTTACCCGATGTCCAAATATCATCAAAAATATTGAGAAGAGTTTCTAGGCAGGATTCTGGTAAGTGCTTCAGGAGTTGATAATGTATGTTATCAGCTCCTGTAGCAGTATCATGAGCTTGATCAAGAGCGCTATGGAGTTCATGAATAGAAAAAGTTTCATTATAATCTTCCCCATTATCTGAGTTGAAATTAATAGTTTTCTTTTCTTGTTGTTTTTGATACTGTTGGAATTTAGGTACATAATTAGAAGAGGAAGAGTGTTTAGCAAGGGTTTCACCCAGTTTATTTGCGATATCTGACTTATCAGTAAGTACTTGATCTCCATGTTTAAGATGATTGACACTAGATTTAGTACCCTTACCTTTAATTTTCTGGACCATATTCCATACCTTGGACATAGGTGTCCGAGAATTTATTTTAGATACATAATTTTGCCAAGATTGGCGTTTGTTTTGTTTAAAAGTACGCCGTGCTTTAGCATTTAAAATTTTAAATTTATTTAAATTATGCACCATAGGATGCCGACGGAAATAATGTTCAGCTTTCTTCCTTGCCTTCCTAGCTTGTTTGCACTCATCGTTGAACCATGGTTTTCTTATGTGTGGAACTACAGAGGAATTTGGTATACACTCATCAGCTTTGGAATTCAGTTCATCAGAAAAAGATTTAATAGCATCGGGAACGTCAATAAAACGTTCGGGTTTAAGTTTTTCAGCACACAGTGTTTCATATAAAGCCCAGTTAGCCTTTTTAAAATTTCGTCTTGATGATGGAGGAACATCGGATGGAGTTACAGCTTTTAACATAGTAGGAAAATGGTCACTTCCACAGAGGTCATCGTGGACTGACCATTCAAATTCATTTAGTAGTTCTGAATTTGTCAATGACAAAGTCAAGAGCAGAATAGGTCCCCGTACCAGGGTGTAAATACGTGTTGGAACCATCATTATAAATACATAAATCATTGTCAGAACAAAAGGCCTCCAACAATTTACCTTTAGTGTTTATATTTACACTACCCCAGAGTGGGTTGTGCCCATTTAAATCTCCCATTATAAGACAGGACTTCGGGAACTGGTCATATAGAGCTTGCAGATCAGTTTTGGGAAACGTCGAAGACGGCGAAATATACAGAGAGCATAGCGTAAATGCTACATGTAAAGTAACTCTCACTGCAACAGCCTGCAGATTAGTATTAAGTGAAACAGGGCTTTGAATAACGTTTTGTTTGACTAGAACGGATGATCTGCCAGTGGCCCTATCACCCGGAGGTGAAAAACAATGATATGCATTAAATTGACGAAGGTCAAATGTATCTGTTTGTTTTAAATATGTCTCTTGGAGACATATCGCTGAAGGTGTAAAATCTTGGACTAATAGCTGTAATTCATGTAAATTAATCCTCAATCCTCTGCAGTTCCACTGTATAATATTATTAGAATAAACTATCTTTTGGGGGGATTTATTGGGGATCTACCCCGCACTCTTTTGGAGGGCGACAAGCTATGTGCCCTAGAATGGACGTTTTCAGAAATGTCCATGTCTTCAAGAGACCCGTATTTATTAAACAGTTGAATTTTGTTCTGTGACCCTTTAGGAGCTCTGCCACTTTGTTGTTTTGAAGCATCAGGCTTTGGCTTCGGTTTACTTTTCACAGTTTGTTGACTATCAGCTGTCGATTGAGACTTTGAGTGTGACTGAGATGATGATTTGTGATCAGAATAAGACTTTGAGGTACTAGGAAGTGATTCCTCAGTCTGAGATGATATGGCAGGGTACAAAAGCTGTGGAGAATCACAATTTACCCAAGTCAAGGTAGTTTGGCAGCCTGTGGATGATTTTGTTATTTTAGGGGTAGACTCCAATGAAGTTTTTGCTACTGTAGCATAACTTTCTGGAAGATCAGACCTCTTTACCATTCTTTTTGCCTCAGAAAAGGAGATATTTTGAGTAAACTTTTTTCTGTTTATCTCCATTTGCTCTTTCCAAACAGGACACTGTTTTGAAAATGAGGAGTGGTCGCCTGAGCAGTTGGTGCATTTTTTGACGTTACTGTCACAATCTTCTGTTGTGTGTGTCTTTTCACTGCAGTGAGCACACACAACAGACAATGTGCAAGTATTGACACCGTGGCCGAACTTGTGGCATTTGAAACACCGAAGGTGATTCGGAATGTACTTTTCCACACTGATATTACAGTATCCAGCTTTAAGTGATGTTGGAGCAGTAGGTGATGAGAAAGAAAACAGATAGGTATTAGTTTGAATAGTTGTGTTGTTTTTACGGGTTGTGAAACGTTTGACATATAATGCAGCCTGATCTTTCATTTCGGAAGCGACATCAAGTTCAGACATGTCTGCCAGTAAGCGATCTCGATCACGTACGATTCCCTTGCTCGTGTTCAGTGTTTTGTGGGCCGTGACAGTAACCGGAGTGCCAACGAAAGTGTCAGTGTTCAAAAGGTTCGTTGACTGTTGCCTTTTGGCGCACTCGATCAACAGTGCACCAGAACGTAATTTTCTAATGTTCTTTACATCACCGACAATGCCTTGAATACCTTTAGACACCGCAAAAGGGTTTAACTTTAAAGGTGCATTATCTTTGGTCTCAATGACAATAAAACGTGGCCAGTAGTCAATGTGTTTAGACGGTCTGAGGTCATCAACAGGGTCATTTTCAAGAGGACGTTTGCTCTTTTTAGTGGGGGTTTCGTAAGCCATGGTGAGTTATTTAGGTTTCATCATCCGAGCTCCCCACCCACCACGGAGTATCACAAAGACAATGCTAAAGCAAGCGTGCCTCCAGCCTGCAGCACCAAGGATACCCGGATGATATACTCCAGCAGAAGAACTATGAATAATTGATCCACCAGATTGGCCCATGAGCCATCGCCTTCTGGGCATAAGACTCTAGGCAAAGTGTTGAACGTCAGAATTCAAATCAAACATGTTTATAAAAATAAAACCAAGACCAAAATTACATCAATTTCAAATTATACTTGTGCAATGATAAATATACATAGATTCCATGCACAGGGCTTGGCATGACCAGCCGATTGGTCGAACCGGGCCCATTCGACCACCCGTCTAGGCGAAGTCAGGGCCAAAGTGGTGTATTGAGCAACAGGAACGCGGTTGCAAGCTCCTATTGCCCTCAACCACCAGGATCCCTTCCTCCACCGACACGGGCCGCAACCCACGGCAAACGGGTTGGTGGACCAAATATCCCCCCGGGTCCACTACGGGGGTGTTGGCGAGCACTTAGCGTTACCCAGCACCCACCACGAGGAGGTGGCTCGCCACGGGTGCCTTAGAGATAAGGAGGAATAAAAGATGTTATTACAATTTGTCGCGTCTGTTATTACAATTTGCCGCAGTTTATTGCGATTCGACGCACTTTGATGCAAGTTATAGTAACCGACGTCGAGTGTGGACTTTAGAGTGGGATTTGGATAAAATAGTAAAATAAAATAGTAAAATATTGTATTTTTTATAATATTTTTTTAAACATATGAGTGGTGGGATGGGTGCGTGGTGAAGACGAACACAGGTTGGAATTCGACTTTCATTGGAAATTATAAGGAATGAGAGATGTTATTACAATTGGCTGCACCTGGTATTACAATTTGCCGCAGTTGATTACAATTTGCTGCACCTGGTATTACAATTTGCCGCAGTTTATTACAATTTGCCGCACTTATTACAATTTACACGCACTTTGGTACAAGACACAGTACCCGACTTTGACTGTGGACTTCAGAAATTTTGAAAAAAAAAAAAAAGTTCATTTCTATTAACATATGAGTGGTGAAATGTGATCGTGGTGAAGACGAAGAAAGGTTGGAATTCGACTTTCTTTAGAGATTAGAAGGATTGAGAGATGTTATTGCAATTTGCCACGTCTGTTATTACAATTTGCCCCTGTTTGTTCTAATTTTCGAAAGTGCGATGTTTTCACTGTCCAGATTTTGATTATCATGAAGCTTAGTCTGACACTTTAACATTGTGGATGTTCCCTTGCATAATAGGCAATGAAATGTATTTTATTACATTTTGCCGCAAGCGTTATTACAATTTGCGCAGTTTCAGTTGTTACATTTTGCCTCACTTGTTATTACAATTTGCGGCGATATTACAATTTGCCGCAGTGTTATTACAATTTGCCGCAGTTTATTACATTTTCCCGCGTTATTACAATTTGCGTCGTAACAGGGGATCAAGCTACCCTTCTCCATCTATATTTATCTCTTGTGCGTTCTAAACTTGATTATGGCACCATTGTCTATGGTGGAGCATGCAAAAGCAAATTAAAACTATTAGATTCAGTCCATCATATAGGTCTAAGACTTTGTCTTGGCTCCTTTAGAACTTCACCTGTTGACAGCCTGTATGTCGAAGCTGATGAACCATCTCATGAGCAGAGACGTATAAAATTAGCTTTACAGTATGTAACGAAACTATATTCCAATGAGTATATAACTGTGTTTTCAAACCTGTGTATGAGGATTTATACAATAAGAACTCTTCTCTTGTTCCGCCTCTTGGCTTAAGAATAAAACCACTTATTTCTGCTGCCAGCATTGAGCTGGAAAACATAGCTCCTTCCCGTCTTCTTTCTTCTCCTTGGCAGTTGGTTAGGCCACAAGTTGACCTAACATTCACGACATTTAAAAAATAAGAACCGGATGAATTATAGTATAAACAAGAATATAACCATTTCAAACATAGATATAGCAATTATAAATCCTTATTTACAGATGAGTCCAAGGACGGTGGCGCTGTGGCTTGTGCCACTGTCATTGGATCCAGAACAATATCTTCTAGATTACCAGATAACTGTTCTCTTTTCACAGCAGAAGCTAACGCCATACTAACAGCTCTTAAATATATTCAAAGACACCCTAAACGTAAAGAATATATAATCTATTCACACTCTCTTTCTTCCCTTCAGGCTATTAAAAATATCTCTTGTAAACATCCACTTTTAATTGGAATTATTGAATTGTATAATAATTTTGCCACTGGCCAATACGACATCGTCTTGTGTTGGTTACCCAGTCACGTAGGCAATTGCCGATCTTGCTGCTAAGGCAGCACTCAACAAATCTGTGACACCACTTCTTATTCCATACTCTGATTATAAAGTTAGCATTAGAACCTGCATCCGTGATCTGATGCAGAAGAAGCGGGACACCCAAGTAGGTATTAATAAATTACATTAAATAAAACCGTATATTGGCTACACCTACTTGGGTTGTCAGTTCAGATTTGAAGAGGTTATTTACGACGATGTCGTATTGGCCATACTAGATATGCTCATGTGAACCTTTTGAAAGGTGAGGATCCTCCGTTTTGTATCCCTTGTGATGAGAGAATGACAGTGAAGCATATTCTGCTTGACTGTGTTGAATTCTCCATTACAAGGGATGAGTATTTTACAATTAAAATAATGAAGGATCTTTTTACCAGCGTTAATTCATATTTAATTATTGTTTTTTTAAAAGAAATTGATTTTTTGAAGTTATTGAATTTAAAATGTTATGTTGTATAAATAGATGTATTTTAATGATTGTTAGTTTGTATTAGTACCTTGAATTGTTGGTGGCTGTGCCCTCAAAGGGGGTTGAAGTATTGTAAAATTATTGTCCTCCTGAGAGGGTACGCAAGTCCACAAACATTCACAGTAAACTTAAGTCTACCAGGATTTTAATCGGAGTATTCATGTGATTGTAATTTTGGCTAACTTGTCGTACAATCGACAGCAGCTGAAGGGATGGTGTAAATCCAAATAGGGTCCAAGTAGGTAGCAAAGGTACTGTAAGTCCCTATGGTTCCTAATGCAGTGATCTACCTTCTGTTGTTGGCTATAGTCTGTTTTTATATTGTATTGTCTAAATAGTGCTATTAGTTTTAACTTCCCATGCTAGTTTTAATTGAAATTGTGATATTCTAGTTGTTTTACTGTCCTTCGTCGACAGGTTTTTATGATATATATATGCTCTTTTTCATTGTTGAATGTTCCCGTCACGATATGGCCGAGATATTGCCGATGTGACGTTAAATATTAACTCACTCACTATCAATTTTTGATGATATTTGGACTTCCGGGAAATTTCCTTCTTCATGGCGTGATGCTATAGTAGTACCAATATCTAAACCTGGACGTGGTCA
The DNA here is from genome assembly GCF_037392515.1 of Haliotis asinina. Lineage (NCBI taxonomy): Eukaryota > Metazoa > Mollusca > Gastropoda > Lepetellida > Haliotidae > Haliotis > Haliotis asinina. The sequence goes on along the minus strand of NC_090280.1, from coordinate 49,397,200 downwards.
TACGGATCCATTCAATTATCGTCCGATTTCATTAACTAGCTGTGTTTGCAAGACCATGGAACGTATGATAAATAATCGACTTGTTTTGTACTTGGAAACAAATAATCTTATCACAGATATACAATGTGGTTTCCGTAAAAATTGAAGTACTGTCGATCACTTAGTACGTTTAGAATCATTTGTTAAAAACTCGCTGGTCAAGAAACAAGACGCTGTATCTGTCTTTTATGATCTTGAGAAGGCATATGATACTACTTGGAAATATGGCATTTTAAGGGATTTACATGATTTCGGTTTGCGAGGTCGTTTGCCTCAATTCATTGGCAAATTCTTAAATAACAGACAATTTCAAGTCCGCGTAGGTTCTACCCTGTCTGATCATTACAATCAGGATCAGAGTGTTCCACAAGGCAGTATTGTGTCTGTCGCTCTTTTTAGCATGAAGATCAACAGTTTCTCTAAAGTTTTAAACGATTCAATTGATGGATCGCTATTTGTGGATAATTTTAATATTTCTTGTCGTGGGAAACATATGCATACTATTGAACGGCAACTGCAGCTATGTTTAAACAAAATAGATAAATGGTGTCTTGAAAACGGCTTCAAATTTTCTAAATCAAAAACCAATTATGTACATTTCTGCCGTAAATATAAACCCCAGAAAGACCCAGAACTCTTCGTAAGTGGCACCCCTATCAAAGTTGTCAAGGAGGCTAAGTTCTTGGGACTTATTTTTGGTTCATATTTGAAATTTTTGCCACATATTAAGTCAATAAAAGCCAAATGCTTCAAGGCTCTCGATTTATTAAAGGTTGTTTCAATATCAAAATGGAGAGGGGATCAGACTACCCTCCTTCATTTATGTAGGTCACTCGTGCGATCGAAACTTGATTACAGTTCCATCGTATATGGTGGAGCTTGTCAAAGCAACCTAAAACTACTTGATCCTGTGCACCACAAAGGTCTAAGACTTTGTCTCGGTTCTTTTAGAACTTCTCCTATCGACAGTCTATACGTCGAGGCTGATGAGCCTTCTCTCAACCAACGCCGTATCAAACTATCTTTACAGTACATTACAAAATTAGCTTCTAATGAGTCCAATCCTGCATTTAAATGTGTCTTTAATCCTCTTTATGAGGATTTGTATAACAAAACGTCTTCCCTTCCTTCGCCTCGGGCTCAGAATTAAGCCATTTCTTGTTGCTTCTAGTATTGAGCTGGAAAACATAGCTCCCTCCCGTGTTCTTTCTTCTCCTCTTTGGCAGTTGGTCAGACCCCAAATGGACCTAACATTGACCATATTTTAAAAAATCAGAAACTAATGAATTACAATACAAACAAGAATATTATCAATTAAAACATAAATATGGCAATTATAAATCCTTATTTACAGATGGGTCCATTTACTGTCATTGGATCCAGAACAATATCGTCTAGATTACCACATAATAGTTCTATTTTCACAGCTGAAGCTAACGCCATATTAACAGCTCTCAAATATATTCAAAGACACCCTAAACAATATATAATCCATTCCGACTCTCTTTCTTGCCTTCAAGCTATTAAAAATATTTCTTATAAACATCCACTTTTAATAGAAATTATTGAATTGTATAATACTCTTGCTACTGGCCAATACGACATCGTCTTCTGTTGGTTACCCAGCCACGTAGGCATTTTTGGTAACACCATGGCCGATCTTGCTGTCAAGGCAGCGCTAAACAAATCTGTGACACCACTTCTTATTCCATACACTGATTATAAAGCTAACATTAGATCTTATATCTGTGATCTGATGCAGAAGAAGTGGGACACCCAATTGGGTATAAATAAATTACATGAAATAAAACCTTACATTGGTTATACCCACTTGGGTTGTCAGTCCAGATTTGAAGAGGTTATTTTACGACGATGTCGTATTGGCCACACTAGATATACTCATTCATACCTGTTGAAAGGTGAGGATCCTCCGTTTTGCATCCCTTGTGATGAGAGAACCACGGTCAAGCATATCCTGCTTGACTGTGTTGAATTCTCCATCACAAGGGACAAATATTTCAATGTAAAACCAGTTAAGGACCTTTTTAACACCGTAAGTTCTCATTTAATTCTTGGATTTTTAAAAGAAATTGATTTCATCACTGAATTTTGATTATTATATTCTGTACATAGCTGCATTTTAATTCATGGTAGTTTAGATTAGTAACTTGAATTATTAGTGGCTGTACCCTCAAAGGGGGTTGAAGTACCGTAAAATTATTGTCCTCCTGAGAGGGTACGTAAGTCCAAAAACATTTCCTGTACGTTTAAACTTCCAGTGTTTTTAGTCGTAGCATATGTGTATTTTTAATATTTGGCTAGATGGGACTAAATTGCTAACAGATGAGGGGATGATGTAAATCCAACTAGGGTCCATGCAGGTAGCAAAGGTACTGTAAGTCCCCATGGCCCCTAGTATGGTGATCTACCTTCAGTTGTTAGCAATCTATAGCCGGATTTTATGTTGTATTGTCCGAATAGTGATATTAGTTTTATCTTTCCACGCTAGTTTTAATTTAAATTGTGATATTCTAGTTCTTTTACTGCCCTTCGCCGACAGATTTTATAATATACATATAATCCTTTTCTTTGTTAAATGTTCTTGTCACAATATGGCTGAAATATTGCTGATGTGACGTTAAATATTAACTCACTCACTCACTGATTACAAAGCTAGCATTAGAACTTACATCAGTGATCTGATGCAGAAGAAGTGGGACACCCAAGTAGGTATCAATAAATTACATGAAATAAAACCTTACATTGGTCACACCTACTTGGGTTGTCAGTCCTGATTTGAAGAGCCTATTTTACGACGATGTCGTATTGGCCATACACGATATACTCATGTTTTATATTCCTTGTGATGAAAACGGATTTCAATTTTCTAAATCAAAAATCAGTTGTATACATTTCTGTAGAAAATACAAACCGCAGAAAGATCCCGAATTGTTTTGAGATAGCACTCCCATCAGAGTTGTTAAGGAGAAAAAGTTCTGGGGTCTAATTTTCGACTCACATTTAACTTTTCTTGCCCATATCAAGTCCCTAAAAAAATAAATGCCTGAAGGCGTTGGATTTATTAAAAGTCGTTTCTAATTCAAAGTGTGGAGGGGATCAAGCTACTCTCCTTCATTTATATAGGTCAATCGTCCGCCCACAAGTCGACCTAACATTAACTACATTTAAATTTGTACTTTTTGTTATACAAATCCCCATAGAGAGGATTAAAGACACAATTAAATGCGGGATTAGACTCACTTGAAGCTAATTTTGTAATGTATTGTAAAGATAGTTTTATACGACGTAAGTTGAGAGAAGGTTCATCAGCTTCGACGTATAGACTGTCAATAGGAGAGGTCCTAAAAGAACCGAGACAAAGTCTTAGGCCTTGGTGGTGCACAGGATCAAGTAGTTTTAGGTTGCTTTGACAAGCCCCACCATATACGATGGAGCCGTAATCAAGTTTAGATCGGATCAGTGATCTATATAAGTGAAGTAGGGTAGACTGATCCCCTCCCCATTTTGAATTTGAAACAACCTTTAATAAATCGAGTGCCTTCAGGCATTTGGCTTTAAGGGATTCAATATGCGGCAAAAAGGTCAAATGTGAGTCGAAAATAAGTCCCAAGAATGTAGCCTCCTTGACCACTTTGATTGGGGTACCACTGAGAAATAGTTCTGGGTCCTTATGGGGTTTGTATTTACGACAGAAGTGTATACAATTGGTTTTTGATTTAGAAAATTTGAAGCCGTTTTCAAGACACCATTTATCTATTTTGTTTAAACACAGCTGCAGTTGCCGTTCAATAAAATCATCCACAAATAGCGATCCATCAATTGAATCATTTAAAACTTTAGATAAACTATTTATCTTTATACTAAAAAGTGTGACAGACAAAATACTGCCTTGTGGAACACCCTGATCCTGATTATAATGATCAGACAGGGTAGAACCCACTCGGACTTGAAATTGTCTATCATTTAAAAAGTTGGCTATGAATTGCAGCAAACGACCTCGCAAACCGAAGTCATGTAAGTCTCTTAAAAAATCATATTTCCAGGTTGTGTCATATGCTTTTCCTAAATCAAAAATGATAGACACAGCGTGTTGTTTTTTAATTAGTGCGTTTTTAACAAAAGATTCTAAACGCACTAGGTGATCGACAGTACTTCTGTTTTTACGGAAACCACATTGTATGTCAGTGATAAGGTTATTAGTTTCCAAGTACCAAACAAGTCGATTATTTATCATGCGTTCCATGGTCTTGCAAACACAGCTAATTAGTGAAATAGGTCGATAATTGGACGGATCGGTATGATCACGTCCAGGTTTAGGTATTGGTACTACTATGGCATCACGCCATGAAGACGGAAATTTACCGGAAGTCCAAATATCATCAAAAATAGATAAGAGTGCCTCTAAAGAGGACTCTGGTAAGTGCTTCAGGAGCTGATAATGGATGTTATCAGCTCCAGTAGCAGTGTCATGAGCTTGATGAAGAGCAGTATGGAGTTCATGAATAGAAAATGTTTCATTATAATCTTCCCCATTATCTGAGTTGAAATTAATACTTCCTTTTTCTTGTTGTCTTTGATACTGTTGGAATTTAGGTACATAATTAGAAGAGGAAGAGTGTTTAGCGAGGGTTTCACCAAGTTTATTAGCAATATCTGATTTATCAGTAAGCAATTGGTTTCCATGTCTAAGATGATGGACACTAGATTTAGTACCTTTACCTTTGATTTTCTGGACCATGTTCCATACCTTGACATGGGTGTCCGAGAATTTATTTTGGATATGTAATTTTGCCAAGATTGGCGTTTGTTCTGTTTAAAAGTACGCCGTGCTTTTGCATTTAAAATTTTAGATTTATTTAAATTGTGAACCATAGGATGGCGACGGAAATAATGTTCTGCCTTTTTCCTTGCCTTCCTAGCTTGTTTGCATTCATCACTGAACCATGGTTTTCGGATATGTGGAACTGCAGAGGACTTTGGTATAGACTCATCAGCTATGGAATTCAGTTCATCCGAAAAGCATTTAATAGCATCTGGAACGTCAATAAAAAGTTCAGGTTTAAGTTTTTCAGCACACAGTGTTTCATATAAAGCCCAGTTAGCCTTTTTAAAATTCCGCCTTGATGATGGAGGAACAACAGATGGAGTTACAGATTTGAGAATAGTAGGAAAATGGTCACTTCCACAGAAGTCATCGTGGACTGACCATTCGAATTCATTTAATAGTTCTGAATTTGTGACTGACAAGTCGAGAGCAGAATAAGTTCCTGTACCAGGATGTAAATATGTATTGGAGCCATCATTATAAATACATAAATCATTATCTGAACAAAATTCCTCCAGTACTTTACCTTTACCATTTATTGTTGCACTACCCCAGAGTGGGTTGTGTCCATTTAAATCTCCCATAATAATGCAGGGCTTTGGGAGTTGATCATATAGAGCTTGAAGATCGAGTTTGTGAAACGTTGAAGACGGAGAAACATACAGAGAACACAATGTAAACGCAACGTGCAAAGTTAGTCGCACTGCAACAGCCTGAAGATTAGTAGTAAGTGTAACTGGGCTATGGATAACGTTCTGTTTAACTAGAATGGAAGACCCTCCAGTGGCCCTGTCACCCTTAGGCGAAAAACAATGGTATGCACTGAACGAACGTAGGTTAAGAACATCTGTCTCTTTCAAATATGTCTCCTGCAGACAAAACGCTGAGGGTGATAAATCTTGGATTGAAAGTTGTAATTCATGGAAATTTTTCCTTAGTCCCCTACAGTTCCATTGTATAATAGGATTATGATAATCTATCGTTTGGGAGGATTTATTGGGGATCTTCCCCGTACCTTTTTGGCGGGCGACAAGCTGTGTGCCCTGGAGCGGACGTTTTCAGTCACGTCCATGTCCTCAAGGGATCCATATTTGTTGTATAAATTGATTTTATTGTCTGACCCTTTGGGGGCTCTACCACTAAGTTTTTTCAAAGAATCTGGCTTCGTACCTTTGCCTTTAGAGAGTTGTTTAGACGTTGTAGGCTGAGATGATGCGTTAAGATCAGAGGATGTTTCACATTGGCTTTGAGATGTACTAGGGACTGATTCTGTTGTTTGGGTAGATATTGCAGGTGAGAATATCAGAGGAGATTCCGTTGTAACCCAGGTCAGGTTTGTCTGACAGCATACAGATGACGTTGTTGTTTTAGCGGTTACTGCTTCTGACGATGTTCTGGTGATAGAAGCATAGTTCTCCTTATGTTCTGAGCTTCGAACTAGCTTTTTAGCGTCTGCAAAACTAACGTTTTGAGTGAATTTTATCCTATTTATCTCCATTTGATGTTTCCAAGCAGGACAACTTTTAGAGTAGGAGGAGTGGTCATCCGCACAGTTTGTACATTTTTTAACATTACTGTCACAATCTTCTGTTGTATGTGTCTTTTCGCCACAGTGAGCACATACAACTGACAATGTGTAAGTATTGACGCCATGACCGAACTTTTGACATTTAAAACACCGCAAAGGGTTTGGAATGTACATGTCCACATTGATGTTACAATAACCTGCTTTAAGAGATTTTGGAGTAGTTGGTGAGGAAAAGGAGAACAGGTAAGTATTGGTGTTAATTACAACATCATTCTTCCGGATTGTGAAACGTTTTACATTGAGTACGCCCTGATCTTTCATCTCAGAGATGATGTCAAGCTCTGTCATATCCGCAAACAATCGGTCACGATCTCTGATGATTCCCTTGCTCGTATTGAGTGTTTTATGAGCCGTAACCGTGACTGGAACGCCGACAAACAATTCTGTGCTCATAAGGTTTGTGGCTTGTTGCCTTTTCCCACATTCAACCAACAAAGCACCGGAACGCAAACGTCTAATATTCTTGACATCACCTGCAAGGCCCTGTATACCCTTGGATATGGCAAAAGGGTTCAACTTTAATGGAGTCTTGTCAACAGTTTCAATTACAAGACATCGTGGCCAGTATTCAATGGACGTGGGCAGTCTTTGATCAGTATCAATTGGATCAGTGTCTAGTTGTCGTTTGGTTTTTTTAGGAGGGTTTTCATAAGCCATGGTTAATTTCCAATAGTTCGTCATCCGAGCTCCCCACCAACCACGGAGTATCACAAGGACAATGCTAAAAAACAAGTGGGTCTCCAACTTGCAGCACCAAGGATACTCGGATGATATACCCCAGCAGAAGAGTTATTAATAACACATCTACCAGATTGGCCCATGAGCCACCGCCTTCTGGCATAAGACTCTAGGCAAAGTGCAAAACATCATACATCAAAATCATAAACATGTTTAGAGAATAATTCTGCCAAGACCACAAGTAACACATTTTCCAAACAGATTAGTGTATTGACAAAAAATTGAGTCCATACACAGGGCTTGGACGTGACCAGCCGATTGATAGAATCGGGCCGATTCTACCACCCGTCTAGGTGAAGTAAGGGCCAAAGTGGTGTGTTGGGCAAATGGAACGCAGTTTAAAGCCCATCTGCCCTCAACCACCAGGATCCCGTCCTCCACCGAGACGGGACGCAACCCACGGCAAACAGGTTGCCCAATTTAGTCGCCTCTTACGACAAGCAATGGGGTGCTGTGGACACATTCTGCCCCGGGTCCACACGGGATTAATAGTTCAAGCTCTTTATGAGGTTTGTATTTACGGTAAAAGTGTATACAACTAGTTTTTGATTTAGAGAATTTAAAGCCGTTTTCAAGACACCGTTTGTTTATTTTTTTTAAGCACAACTACATTTGGCGTTCAATAGTACGCATATTTTTACCACGCCAAGAAATATTAAAATCATCCACTAATAACGATCCATCAACTGAATCATTTAAAACATCGGATAAACTATTGATATTGATACTAAACAATGTAACAGACAAAATACTGCCTTGTGGAACACCCTGATCCTGACTGTAATGATCAGAGAGGGTAAAACCCACGCGGACTTGAAATTGTCTGTCATTTACAAAGTTGGATATAAATTGAGGCAAGCGGCCTCGTAATCCAAAGTCATGTAAATCTTTTAAGATTCCATGTTTCCATGTCGTGTCGTAAGCTTTATCTAAATCGAAAAAGATCGACACAGCGTGTTCTTTATTAATAATGGCATTTTTACAAAAGACTCCAAGCGTACTAAATGATCGACAGTACTTCTGTTTTTGCGGAAACCACATTGTATATCTGTTGTGAGGTTTTTGGTTTCCAAGTACCAAACAAATCGATTATTTATCATGCCTTCCAGAGTCTTACAAACGCAGCTAGTTAGTGATATTGGTCTATAATTGGAGGGATCAGTATGATCCCGACCGGGCTTAGGTATGGGAACAATAATAGCATCACGCCATGACGAAGGAAATGTTCCAGATGTCCAAATGTCATCAAAAATATGTAAGAGCGTCTCTAAACAAGACTCAGTTAAGTGCTTGAGGAGCTGATAATGTATACCATCACTGCCTAAAGCAGTATCGTGAGCCTGGTCAAGAGCAGTATGAAGCTCATGCATCGAAAATGTTTCATTATAATCTTCCCCATTATCTGAATTGAAATGAATGGTTTTCTTTCCTTGCAGTTTTTGATATTTTTGGAATTCGGGTACGTAATTAGATGAGTAAGAATGTTTGGCTAACGTTTCACCTAATATATTAGCAATATCTGATTTATTGGTCAATAATTGATTCCCATCTTTAACATGGCGAATGCTAGATTTGGAGCTCTTACCTTTGATTTTCTGGATCATATTCCATACCTTTGATATTGGTGTGCGCGAATTAATCTTTGATACATAGTTCCGCCAAGATTGGCGTTTATTTTGCTTGAAAGTACGACGTGCTTTGGCATTTAAAACTTTAAATTTGTCCAAATTATGGACGATGGGATGGCGACGGAAACACATTTCAGCTTTTTTCCGTGCCTTCCTAGCCTGTTTGCATTCAGTGTTAAACCATGGTTTTCGCACATGTGGAATTGCACATGGTATACACTCTTCAGCTATGCTATTTAGTTCATCTGAAAAACATTGTATGGCATCAGGTATGTCATGAAAAACTTCAGGTTTGAGGTTGTCAGCACATAGGCTTTTGTATAAAGTCCAGTTAGCTTTTTTAAAATTCCACCTTGATGATGAAGGAACATCTGACGGACCAATAGCTTTGAGAATGGTTGGAAAATGATCACTGCCACACAGGTCATTGTGGACTGACCATTCAGTCTGATTCAGAAGATCCGGGTTTGTCATGGACAGATCAAGGGATGAGTAAGTACCTGTACCGGGATGTAAATACGTGTTAGAAGCATCATTAAAGAGGCATATGTCATTGTTGGCAAGAAAATCTTCCAATACTTTCCCCTTATTATTAGTGTGTGCACTTCCCCAAAGAGGGCTGTGTCCATTCAAATCTCCCATGATGATACAGGGCTTGGGAAGTTGATCATACAACGCCTGATGATCAGCATGCTGAAGAGATGAAGAAGGAGGAACATAGAGTGAACACAATGTAAGAACAATGTGCAAAGTTACTCGGACAGCAACAGCTTGGAGGGGTGTATTCAGGGAAATAGGGCCATGAATAATACCTTGTCTCACCAGAATCGAAGAACCTCCTGTTGCTTTAACACCCGGGGGTGAGAACTGTGCTGTCTTAAGTCAAGTTTCTCAGTATTTGGTAAATATGTCTCTTGTAAACATAGAGCTGAAGGTTTAAAATCCTGCATAAATAATTGTAAATCATTAAAATTATTCCGCAGTCCTCTGCAATTCCACTGAATGATATGTGAGTCATTCATGGGGGCTTAATTTGAGATCGGGATTGAGTTCTGCTATCCTTCGCAATGTGCGAGGGACTAATCTCCATGTCAAGAGGTTCAAATGAATTATGAACCTCAACAGTATTTGGAAGTGAAGACGGTACCTCCAAGTGCTGGAGGGACCTGGCTTTCCTTCCCATGTGTTTCTTTTCTTTTCTGGATAACTGGGCTGCGCCCTGAACTACCTTATTGGATGTATTGTCTGGCATAATATCAGTTTGAGATGCTGATGTTGAGGTTTTATCCTCAAGCTGAGTATTTGGAGCTACTGTGTCTAGTGTAACTTGTTGTTCGACCCAGGAAAGTGTTGTTTGGCAAGCTGCAGATACTGTCAACACAGGAGCTGGTCTAGATTGTTGAGTTGATACAACTGCTGAAAAGGTTTTAGTTGTCAAAGAAGATGCAGATGATTGTGACATTAATAACTTTTTAACCTCATGATATGAAATGTTGTTTTTGCACTGAAGTTGAAGAATTTTTTATTCATGTTCGCAAACTGGACATGATGTGGAAGATGCTTTCCGTTACAGTTTGCGCACTTTAAAGTTTCTGTAGCGCATGTTGAACTGTCATGAGTATGACTGCAGCGAGAGCACACAGTGTTGCGATTGCAGTTCTTTGCTCCATGGCCAAACTTTTGACACCTGTAACATCTGAGAGGATTTGGAACGTAAACCTCAACACCGATATTGAAATAACCCGCTTTAATACTTGTTGGCAATTTTGGAAGGGAAAACGTGAAGAGATAGGTGTTGGTCAGTATAACATTGTCATTTTGCTTTTTAGTGAAATGTTTCACATCAGTTACTCCTTGACTCTTCATTTCAGCAACAATATCCTTCTCACTCATGTCAGATAGACATCGAGCACGATCTCGTACAATTCCTTTACAGGAATTTAATGTTTTGTGTTCTGAAACGGAAACCTCAACGTTGGCAAAATGTTTAACAGAAAAAAGGTTCAAAGATTGCTGTTTACGTAAACATTCCACAAGCGAAGAGCCGGAGCGCAGGCGAGTAACATTTTTCACTTCGCCACAATATCCAATTGACAGCTTTTGAAACTGCAAAAGGGTTCAGTTTAACTGGACTGTTGTCTAAAGCATTAATAACGATGAATCGAGCCCAGGAATCTACATTAATGCCACGATGATCATCAGACGAACTTGCATCCGAATGCGGTCTTTTTGAGTGAGTGAGTGAGTGAGTTAATATTTAACGTCACATCGGCAATATTGCAGCCATATCGTGACGAGAACATACATGACAAAAAATAATATATATGCATATTATGAACACCCTGTCTACGAAGGACAGTAAAACCACTAGACTATCACAGTTAATATTAAAACTAGTGTGGAAACTTATAAAAATATAACAGTAGCATTATTTGGACAATACAATATAAAAACAGGCCATAGATCGCCAACAACAGAGGGTAGATCACCATACCAGGGACCATGGGGACTTACAGTATTCGAGTTACGTCCCTTTCCGAGGGCAACATGTTTTCCATCGAGGGAGGGTTTTTTCTTTAAAATATGGATTAAGAGACCTTCCCAGGGAACGATCAGTGGACGGTGAAGTTATATATAGTATAGTCTACACATCTGGAGGACGAAATGGTTTCGATTGATGCCTATCGAGCCAGAATCGGCAGTTTCTCTCACCCGAAGGGAACACGACAAGTGACGTTGCACAAACAAGAGAGTGAGTACTCACCATTCGTGTCGGGGACAGATCTTCACTTTAGGCTGATAATTTGTACATTTCTCACCGCTGTGCATCTTACCTCATCATACCTCTTGATAGATGCACTTAAAAATGTCCATTTTGAGCGATTTGTGCCGAAAGAAAACATCTACCTTTGTACATCATGTGACGTCACTACTGTCAATTGTGACCCAGTTTTGGCTATGCATACCACTCCAATTGCACGTGGGATTTGCTTTCCGGGTGGTAACGTGCCGCCCGTGGGTGTTGTGAAGCATATTCTGATGTGTGCAAATGACATTGAAACTAATCCCGGCCCCCTGACTTTGGAAGAAGTGAGAGACTGCTTAATAGCTGAAATACGTGACGTCAAATTAGATCTGTCATCACAGATCACCGCCTTGAAAACTGAAATGATATCAATCGGATCGAGATGTGATCAATTAGAGAAGGCGGTGGTAGATATCAAATCAGACATCGCCACCTCCAAACATGAGTACGGCATCATGTACTCTGATCTGGACGCCATGGACGAAAAGGTTAATGGATTTGATGAACGTTTGACCATGATAGATGATGAACTAGATAAGTTGGAATCCTTTAGCCGTCGCGACAACGTCATCATACATGGTGTACCGGAAACCGAAGATGAAAAATCAATAGCGTGCAAAGAAACTATCTTAAAACTGTTCACAAAGTTCCTAACGTTCAAAACGTGGCAACCAACTGACGTAATCAGAGCCCATCGCCTTGGGCGCAAACGTGCTGATTCAACTAAGTCACGCCCGATAATTGTCAAGATGCTAATGTCAGATGACAAAGTTAGAGCACTTAAATCTAGGTCTGTATTGAAGGAAAATGGATATGGTATCTCGAGTGACCTGACAACACGCCAACGTCAAAAACTTCAGGATCTGAAGGAAACTGGCCAGTTTGGTTACTATAAGAACGGCGAACTTGTAGTGGTACCGAGTGAACATACACACACTCAGTCCCGTCCCCATATGCGTATTACACACCGTAGACGCCAGCCACGTACCGTTCGTGACGACCGTCAACCACTTGCAAGTACTATATCTGAATAGGACGGCGGCCAAGGCCCGGACTTTATTTCACCGGGTCCTCTTAGAAATGACACCGGTGATTATAATCATTGCTTCACTCGGATTGAATCTGTTAGTGAGAGAACCCACTTTCTATGTTGGAACATAAATGGGCTTACTGAAAAGATTGATGACATTAGTTTTATTGATTACATTGGTAAATTTCATATTATATGTTTGACTGAGACATTTGTAACCAGCATCTCCTTCAGTTGGCTGGATGGGTATGATGTGTATTATAGCCCTGCCGTCAAGTTGTCAGATCACGGTAGACTGTCAGGTGGTGTTTGTATTTGTATTCACCATTCGCTTAGAAATATGTATAGACAATTAGCATCTGATATCGATAATTTCATCTGTATCAAATTCTTAAAGGAATTGTTTTCACTTGATAAAGATTTGAATTTAATGTGCACTTATATCCCTCCTATTGGTTCAACATATTATAAGCATGCGAATCGCAAATGTAATATTGAACAACTGGAGCAATATCTACTAGCGAATCTCCCTGACTTTGCTGAAAGTCACACTGTTATCTGTAGAGATCTGAATGCCCGCACAGGAAAACAAAACAATGTGTGCCTTAGTCTTGATGATGATGATAATATGAATCATATATTTCAAGCGTGCGCTGATAGTGACATCTATCCTATCGATGATCGAAATTCTCACGACAGTGTTGTTAATAACTTTGGTAATTTGTTATTAGACTTATGCTATTCCTTCAACCTTTTCATAGCGAACGGTAGAGTATATGGAGACTCGCAAGGCGAATATACGTTTCATGGGCAACATGGATCAAGTGTCAATGACTATTTTATTGGTTCACCAGATTTCTTTCAATGTATTAACTCGTTAAATATTGGAGACAGAGTAGACTCCGACCATTTACCATTAGAACTGACTTGCCAGTTTCCCAATATGAACAGCTCAGATAACAATAGCCATATTGATGATTATAAAGAAAAGATTGTTTGGAATGACGCCTTCTGCGAAACATTTCTAGATAATTTGAAAAGTAAATTATCACTTTACAATGACCGTCTCTTATTACAGCTCGAGTTCGATCTAAAGGGAGCTCTAGATGAGTTTGTCCATGTCATATTAGTTTCAGCAGATTGTATGAAGAAAAAGATTAAGCCTTTTAAGCAAAACCATAAAGCACCCTTAAATGACGAGTGTAAAACTGCACGACGAGACGCGCGTAAAGCACTTAGACGTTTTCGGTGTAGACCCTCGGAGAGCAACAGATATTATTTTTGTAAAATGAGGAACATGTACAAAGCTTCATGCAGAAAATTCAAATCTAACCTGTGTAATAAAAGACTGAACAGATTGAATGATTCTATCAACAATACTACTATGTTCTGGAAACAAATTCGTTCATTTAGAAAGAGATCAAATCCAAAAAGTAATATTTCAAAAAGTGAATGGATGACGCATTTCATGAGGGTTTTTTCTAATGATGCCGTTTTTCCAAGTGATGGGTACACATTCGATGATGATAACTTCCCTTCGAATGAATTTGACACTGTTGATCAAATGATTTTGGAAACGCACATTTCAGTTGATGAGATTAAGAATGCTATAAGTAGTTTAAAGAGCGGAAAAGCAGCTGGTCCCGATAACATTATAATCGAAATGGTTAAATGTTCTCAAGCCGTGTTAATGCCCTTCATCCATAAGTGTTTTAATACTGTATTCGAAAGTGGTTCGTTTCCCGAAAGTTGATCTCGTTCAGTCATTATACCTATACATAAAAAAGGGACTAAAGACAATCCAGATAATTACAGAGGCATATCTTTAATGAGTGTTATTGGGAAAATATTTACAACTGTTTTAAACAAAAGAATTTCAAACTGGTCAAATATGAGAAACTTAATTCCTGAATGCCAGGCGGCTTTTAGAAAACAATATTCAGCCATTGATCATATCTTTACATTATATGCGATAATACAAAAATGTCTGTCGCGTAATAAAAACAAACTCTATGTAGCATTTGTTGATTTTAAGAAAGCCTTTGACTCTGTGGATCGTTCTAAATTATGGTACTGCTTACGAAAATCTGGTTTACAGGGGAAAATGTACACTATTTTAAAATCTATGTTCTTGAATATAAAATCATGTGTTCGTTGTGGTGATGATGTCACCGATTTTTTTGACTGCCCCATGGGAGTTCGGCAAGGGTGTATTTTAAGTCCTATATTGTTCTCCTTCTTTATAAGCGAACTGTATTATGATATTTCTAATTCAGGCAAACATGGTGTGCAAATGGTTCCAGATATTATCGAAATTTTTATCCTCCTTTTTGCCGATGATGTAATTTTAGTGTCAGACACTATTGTTGGTCTACAAAACCAACTGAATATTTTGGAATGTTATACAAATGAATGGAAATTATCTGTAAATTTTGAAAAAACAAACATAGTTATCTTTAGAAGAGGGGGCCCTGTGGCCTCTAAAGAAAAATGGTTTCTGAATGGCAAACCTCTATCTGTTGTTAACCACTATACCTATCTCGGACTAGTGTTTTCTCATACCATGAACTTTAAAAAGAGTGTTACAGATTTGAAATCACGTGCTAAGAAGGCTCTGATTAACGTTATGTCAGTCTCCCAAAATATTGGAACTTTAACCCCGAAAATATATTTTAAATTGTTTGATGCACAAATTCAACCGATTATGCTCTATGGTTCTGAAATTTGGGGATTTCAACGTTATGAATGCCTGGAGAAACTGCACCTTTTAGCATGCAAAAGATTTTTAAATGCAGCGCAAGCAACACCATCTTGTATGGTTTATGGAGAATGCGGTAGATATCCGATCTATATAAATTCTCAAATCAGATGTCTAAAATATTGGTTAAAGATTCTTGGAATGCATGAACAAAGAATCCCAAAACTAGCTTATAATATGCTTGTATTTTTAGACGCTAGGGGTAAGACAACATGGGCTTCCTATATTAGAAATCTCTTGTTTTCTCATGGCTTTGGATTTGTTTGGCTAAATCAAACAGTTGGTAATATCAGTCTATTTCTTAAACAATTTCGAGATCAATCTGTAAATATGTATTATCAAGAATGGCATTTCTGTCTAGACAACAGTTCGAGATATCAGTTGTATAGATCTTTTAAGAGCTTAATCCAACCAGAAATATATCTGTCTGTATTGAGATCTAGAAATATCAGACGTATATTTGTTAATTTTCGATTGGGCCTATTAGACTTATCAGTCAATAAGGGCAGACGACTTTCAATAGAGAGACATTTAAGGTTATGACCATTATGTAACTCGGCCATAGAA
This sequence comes from Haliotis asinina, assembly GCF_037392515.1. Classification (NCBI taxonomy): domain Eukaryota; kingdom Metazoa; phylum Mollusca; class Gastropoda; order Lepetellida; family Haliotidae; genus Haliotis; species Haliotis asinina. The sequence goes on along the minus strand of NC_090280.1, from coordinate 49,381,200 downwards.
GACGAAATCCACTTCGCTTTTGTGTGTCCACATTACACTGATGTAAGAAAAAAATATATCCCAAATAACTACCTGTTGCAATATCCATCAACTGCATTTACTTCCATTCTGTCCTCCAAAAATGAAAATGTAATACGTAATCTTGCCCTCTATGTGAAACATGCTGTTAACCTTAGAAGCAATATTTTATCTGCACTGTAAGTTCTTCCGTGAAATGTCTGTAACATGTGCTAACAATGTACTTGTATTACTTGTATATGGGCCGGAGGCCTTAAGTACAATAAATATCTTTGTCTTGTCTTGACAGTACCTCTGCTACCTGCATGGTCCCTGGCTGGATTTACACCATCCCCTCAGCTGTTGGCGACTGTATGCTAGATTAGCCACAAATTAAATTGACACATATTCGACGATTAAAAAAAGTGAAAGATTGAATCTGACTTAAATCGTTTTGGGACTTACGTACCCTCTCAGGAGGACAATAATTGTACGGTACTTCAACCCCCCTTCGAAGATACAGCCACTAACAATCTCAGTTGCTAATTCAACTTCCAGTCATAAAATACTTATTTATTTACATGTCAGTCAATAAATTCAATTCTTTTAAAAATGCAATAATTAAATGAGAACTTACATTACTAAAAAGGTCCTTCATAGTTCTTGATTTAAAATAATTGTCCCTTGTGATGGAATATTCAACACAGTCAAGCAAGACATGCTTGACCGTGATTATTTCATCACAAGGGACGCAGAACGGAGGATCCTCACCTTTCAAAAGATATTCATGCGTATACCTAGTGTGGCCAATACGACATCGTCGTATAATGACCTCTTCAAATCTGGACCGACATCCCAAGTAGGTGTAACCAACAAATGGTTTTATTGCATGTAATTTATTGATACCTACTTGGGTGTCCCACTTCTTCTGCATGAGATCACGAATGTAAGATCTAATGGTGGCTTTATAATCACTGTAAGGAATAAGAAGTGGTGATACAGATTTGTTGAGCGCTGCTTTAGCAGCAAGGTCAGCCAATGTGTTACCAGAGATTCCAACATGGCTGGGTAACCAACAGAAGACGATGTCGTATTGGCCAGTAGCAAGAGTATTATACAATTCAATAATTTCAATTAAAAGTGGATGTTTACAAGAAAGATTTTTAATCGCCTGAAGGCAAGAAAGAGAGTCTGAATAGATTATATATTGTTTATGTTTAGGATGTCTTTGAATATATTTAAGGGCTGTTAATATGGTGTTAGCTTCAGCTGTAAAAATAGAACTATTGTCTGGTAATCTAGAAGGTATTGTTCTGGATCCAATGACAGTAGCACAAGCCACTGCGCCATCGTCCTTAGACCCATCTGTAAATAAGGATTTATAACCGCAATGTTTATGTTTCAACTGATTATATTCTTGTTTGTATTGTAGTTCATTAGTTTCTGATTTTTTAAATGTACTTAATGTTAGGTCAACTTGTGGCCTAACCAATTGCCAAGGAGGAGAAGAAAGAAGACGGGAAGGAGCTATGTTTTCCAGCTCAATGCCGGCCGAAGAAAGAAAGGGTTTAATTCTGTGTCCGAGAGGTGGAACAAGAGAACACTTTTTGTTGTATAAATCGTCGTAGAGAGGATTGAAAACACAGTTATATCCCGGGTTAGATTTGTTAGAGTATAGTTTTGTAGCATATTGTAAAGATAATTTTACACGTCGCTGAATGAGAGATGGCTCATCTGCCTCGACATAGAGACTGTCAACGGGAGAAGTTCGAAAAGATCCAAGACATAATCTTAGACCTTGATGATGGATAGAATCTAACGCGGTCTTTTTGAACCGGAGTGTATTTGAGACATATTGTCTAAAGAGTGGTTCAACAGCCCTGCTCCCCACCCATCACGGAGTGTCAACCAGGACGATGTCTAATTGCATTGGGTCTCCAGAATACAAACACCAGGGATACAGGGATGTTATACTCCAGTGAGTATGACACAAATAGCAGTATTTGTATACCAAAGTACATGCCAGGGAGGTTCAGCCCAGTGACAAGAAACTGGAAACATACCGAATTTGGAGGTCAACTTCACCATATTGGCCCATGAGCCACAGCCTTCTGGCATAGGACTCTAGGCAGTTAAACATGTTAATAATTTGAACAATGAAAAGTAAAGAGGCAAACACCCGAATGCGACGAAAATGTGCACAAAATATTCACTATGCACAGGGCATTGCGAGACCAGCCGATTGAATAGAACCGGGCCAGTTCTACCATCCGCCTAGGCCAAATCAGGGCCAAAGTGGTGTATTGAGCAACAGGAACACGGTTACAGGCCCCTGTTGCCCTCACGGCCCCTATTGCCCTATTGCCGTTCTTTAACTTTAACGGATTTAGTGTGATGTGAGAGGGTTAATGAGAATCGAAAATTAAACCCAAGAACTTGGCCTCCTTTACAACTTTGATGGGAGTACCATTTAAAGATAGTTCAGGGTCCTTATGGGGCTTATATTTTCTACAAAAATGTTTGCAATTAGTTTTGGATTTAGAAAATGTAAAGCCGTTTTGAAGACATTATTTATTTCGTTTAAACATAACTGCAGTTGTTGTTCAATAGCGGGCATATTTTTACCACGACAGGAAATATTAAAATCATCCAGAAATAATGATCAATCAATTGAATCATTTAAAACCTTGGATAAACTGTTGATCTTAATACTAAATAAATTGACAGAAAAATACTACCTTGAGGGACACCCCGATCCTGATTGTAATGATCAGGCAGGGTTGAACCCACTCGCACTTGAAATTGCCGGTCTTTTAAAAACTGTGATATAAAAAGAGGCAAACGGCCTCTCAATCCAAAGTCCACTAGCGTGGAAACCTAAAATATATTAAATTCACAATTTGGAGAGTACAATATAAAAACAGAGGGTAGATCGCCATACTAGGGACCATGGGGACATATTTTACCTGTGCTACATGCATCGTCCATAGCTGGATTTACACCATCCCCTCAGATGCTGGCGAGTGTATGCAAGATTAGCCACAAATTAAAATGACACATATTCTCCAGCTAAAAATGTGGAAGATTAAATCTGACATCAACTGTTTTAGGATTTACTAGGATTATCTATTTACAAGTTAAGTGAGTTAAAATTTAACGTCACATCGGCAATATCTCAGCCATATCGTGACGAGAACATAGGGTATCACAGAGTAGATCTATTTACAAGTCATGTAACAGACCCAATTCTTTTAAGATTGCCGTTTGTTTTGTTTAAAGGTACGACGGGCTTTCGCATTGAGCATTTTAACTTATTTAAGTTTTGGACAGTTGGATGATGGCAGAAATAATTTTCTGACTTTTTCCTCGCTTTTTTGGATTTCCTACAACGGAATTGGACCATGGTTTCCATACATGCGAAATAGTAGAGGACCTATTTCATTTAAAGTGTCAGAAAAAAACCGTATAGGATTGGTTACATCCTGGAAACACTGCGCCCTTAGTGTAGATGTGCATAACGTTTTGAATAACGACCAATCTGCCTAGAAAAAAATTAGATGGATTAATTTTTGATAAGACAGTTGGAGAGTGATCACTTCTACAGAGGTCATTGTGGATTGACCACTCAAATTCACTAAGTGGAGAAGAGTCTGCAAGAGACAAATCCGGAGAAGAGTAGGTGCCAGTTGCAGGGTGCAGATAAGTGCTTGAATCATCATTGTATATGTACAAGTCATTATTGGCTATAAAATCTTCCAGCATTTTAACTTTAGAGTATGTGTTTGTACCACCCCAAATCGAGTTATGACCATTGAGATCACCCATTAAAATACACGTTTTAGGAAATTGGTCACAGAGAGCTTGACGAGCAGACTGCTGGAGTGTTGTAGAAGACGGAATATATAAAGAGCATAGTGTAAAGGTAACGTAAAGAGTCTTGTAACTGCAACAGCCTGGAGACTAGTTGTGAGTGTTACAGGACTATGGATAACATCCTGCTTTACAGGAATAGAAGACCCTCTAGTGGCCCTATCACCTGGGGGTGAAAAATAATTATATGCAATGAAGTGACATAAATGAAAAGTGTCTGTCTGTTTCAGATAGGTTTCCTGGAGACAGAAAGTCGATGGTGCAAATCCTAGACAAGTAGCTGTGACTCGTTGACATTGGTCCTTAAGCCTCTACAGTTCCACTGTACAATGTTTTTGGAATGGATTATCATTTTTTGGGTCCATTGGGCCGATCTACTCCGCACTTGTTTCGAGTGCAACAAGATGCGCGCCCTTGATTGGACGTTTTTGGACACGTCCATGTCCTCGGGTGATCCGTATTTGTTCTAAAGCTTAATTCTCTTTTCAGATCCTTTTAGGGCTCTGTCACTTTGCTTTTTTGAAGAATCAGGCATAGGTTTACTTTTTCCTTTAGGAATCTGTTATACATTTGACAACGATTAACACCTTGCAGGTGGCTGTGTTGATCAATCATGATCCGAAGCTGACCCTGCAAAAAATCTCCAGGGAATCATTGTACACCCAAGTGAAGTTTGAGCAGCTGAATATGTAGAAACTTTAGAGGATGGTTCAGATGGTGTTTTGGTTATAGAATCATATGATTCTTGTGGGTCGCATCTTTGAACAAGTTGTTTCGCTTCGGCAGGGAATTAGTGTGCACCCAAGTCAAGTTTGTTTCAGCAGCTGAAGATTTAGAAGCTTTAAAGGCACACTATCTTTTGTTGTGCGGGTCTTCTCACCGCTGTGAGCACACACAGCAGACTGCAGGGATTTACACCATGACCATACGTTTGGCACTTGAAACATCTCAGTGGATTAGCAATAACATTTTCCACTTTGATGTGACAGTAAGTAGTCTTCACTGATGTTGGAACCGTTGGAGTGGAAAATGAAAATAAATGGGTGTTGTTTTTTTGGATCAGTTTTTATTTTCGGGTAGTGAAACGTTTGACAGGTAACACACCTTGGTCCATCATCTCTGTGGCGATGTCAGTTTCCAGCATATCAGCAAAAAATCTATCACGGTCTCTCACAATATCCTTACTAGTGTTAAGAGTAGGGTGAGCAGAGATTGAAACTGGAATGCCGACAAGTGAATTTCTTGAAAGGAGATTGGTTGCCTGTTGCCTCCTACTGCACTCAACAAGCAAAGAACCTGTTCGTAAACGTCTAACGCTTCTAACATGACCTACAATGCCCTATATTCCTTTTGATACAGCAGAAGGCTTTTACCTGTATGGACCCTAGTTGGATTTACATCATCCCCTCAGCCGTTAGCAATTTAGACACATCTAGCCAAAAATTAAGAATACACATATGCTACGATTAAGAACGGTGGAAAGTTAAATTTACTGTGCATGTGTTTGGACTTACATAACCTCTCAGGAGGGCAATAATCTTACAATATTTCAACCCCCTATGAGGGTACGTCTAACGTTTCTTATATAACCTGCAATGCCCTGTATGCCTTTTGATACAGTGAAAGGCTTTTATGGAGTTTTGTCAGTGGTCTCAATTACAATAAGGCGTGGCCAGCAGTCACTGGATGTGGACAGTCCTTGGTCGTCCACATCAGGATCAGTGGTATCAAGGAAACATT